>NC_047055.1:32595240-32896858 GCF_011762595.2 Tursiops truncatus
CCTCCTGCAGTCTACCCAAAACAAAACTGGAAGATCCTGGTATTTTTCTATTATACTTAGTCACCTTGTCATTCAGTTTCAAAGTGAAAAGAGAAGGTTAATATGGTGGAGAAAAAATGGAATATATTTTTAAAATTCAAATTAAACATTTTTAAATGATTGAAAGTTATTAGGGATAAAACCAAATTTCAAAATTTAACTCACAAAATACACATAGATTTTGGATACAAAGAAAAAAGGCTTTGCTACGGACACACCAATTTGCAGCACATACCAAGGAGTAATTGAATCTTAATTCAGGTTTAATAACTCTTTCCAGTTTGGAAACTTTCAGCTACAGTTCCTGTGTGCTACGGAAATGAAAGAATTCTAACAGACCTTTTCCACGTTAATTATAGTCAGCTTTTAGGAAGCAGGAGAAAACTTGTGCAAAGTAGAACAAGATTTGGTAAATCCCAACCTTCCTTGATATTTCATGAACATATCATTGAGAAAAGTCAGTTCTTTGAATCTAATTTTTTTTTCACAGAAAGGTAGTGCAATTTGTACTCTAAGTTGCTCTGTTTGGTGGTATGTAATTTGGGTCTCATTGAACCATTGAGAAGATAATTCTTTTAATGTTTACAAGGTCTGGTTTTTGGAGGAGATTTTGTATGTTTTTTTTAATTACCAGGATTGTAAACAGCTAGCTCTGTAACACTGGGTGACTCATAATATTTTGATGTACAAGTCTGAATCTTTCCAAATTGGGTTGATAAAATCAATGGCTTAAAGCCATCTCTTTATAATGTTCTTAACAGAATAATGTTTAAGTAATGGATAGTCTTAGATTCTGAAACAGTCCCTTAGGCTCCAACAAGTTAAATACAAGTTAAAGTGACTTAACCTGCTGAAGAGAAAGTAAAAGTGCAATAACAGTTCTAGCCTGTCAGGAATCATTTGAGTTACATCCAAGCACAGTAGCTACTTTAATTGTATTGTATACATTGATTGGTATGTTATGATGGTCATGTCTATCACATGACCCATTAATAATTTAGTGGTAATTGCCTAATGAGTGATTAAGGACCAATTATTTTAGATTGGTCAAAATGTTTGCTATGTATTACCTTTGAATCTTTTTTTCCTCTTGCGTTTCCTTTATCTTTAATAATTATTCTGTTTAGGGAGCAGAAACCAAAATTTTTACCCAGGACAAGCACTTTCTAAAAAGCTCCTTGTACTCTTCAGTGTCTTTCATGTACACTAGAAGCTATCTCACCTCATAGTCTTTGGGAAAATTTTTCATCTTTAATCTGCATGGATTTAATCTTTAAATCCTGCTATGCTGTTTTTTGTTTTGTTTTTTGTTTTAACAGCTTTAATGAGGTGTAATTGATACATAGTAAGCTGTACATATTTAAAGTGTACAATTTGATAAATTTTGACATATCTGTATACCCGTGAAACAATCACCACAATCAATATAATGAACTTATCATCCACAATCCCAAAAGTTTCCTTGTGCCCCTTTGCCTCTCCTTGCACCCTCCCCTCCCCAAGTAACCATTGATTTGTTTTTTTGTCAATACAGATTAATTTGCATTTACTAGAACTTCATATAAATGGAATCCTAAGTATGTACTTTTTTGTCTGCCTTCTTTCACTAAGCATAACTATTTGAGATACATCTATGTTGTTGGGTTATCAGCAGTTAATTCCTTTTTAGAATATTACATTGCAAGTAGCATTCCATTGTATGAATATACCACAATTTGTTTATTCATTCACCTGTGGGCAGATATTGGGTTGCTTCTAGATTTTTGGTTATTACATGTAAAGCTGCTGTAAACAGTCATGTACAAGTGTTCATATGGGCAAAGCTCTCATTTCTCTTGTGTAACTGCCTAGGAATGGAATGCTGAATCATAGAGTGGGTAGGTATGTTTAACTTATTTTTAATTGAGATATAATTGACATGTAACATTACATTAGTTTCGGGTGTACAATATGATTCAATATTTGTATATATTGTAAAATGATCATCATAAGTCTAGTTAATATTTATCACCATACAGTTACACATTTTTTTCCTTCTGATGAGAACTTTTAGGATCTACTCTCAGCAACTTTCAAGTATGCAATAGAATATTAGTAACTATAGTTGCCATGCTGTACATTACATCCCCATGACTTACTCATTTTATAATTGGAAGTTTGTGCCTTTTGAATTGCTTCACCCGTTTTGTCCCCCACCCCAACCTCCTGCCTCTGACAACCACTGTATATGTTCTCTGTATCTATGAGCTATTTTTTAAAACATATTTTTATTGAAGTAAAATATACATAACATTTATCATTTTTAAGTGTACAGTTTTGTGGCATTAAATACATTCACGTTGTTGTGCAATCATAACCACCATGCATCTTTAGAACTTTTTCATCTTACAAAACTGAAACTCTGTACTCATTAAACACTAACTCCCCATTCCCATCTCCTCCAGACCCTGGCAACCACCATTCTACTTTCTGTCTCTTTGAATTTGACTACTCTAGGTATGTCATGTAAGTGGAACCACACAATATTTGGGCTTTTGAGACTGGCTTATCTCACTAGGCAGAATATCTTCAAGGTTCATCTATGTTACAGCATGTTTTAGAATTTCCTTTCTTTTTAAAATGATAATAATGTTCCATTGTATGTATTTACCACTTTATTTTTATCCATTCATCATCCATTGATGGGCATTTGGGTAGCTTCCACCTTTTGGCTATTGTGAATAATGGTGCTATGAACATGGGTGTACAAGTATTTGTTCAAGTCCCTGATTTCACTTCTTTTGGGTACATGCCCGGAAGTGAAATTGCTCCATCATATGGTAATTCAATGTTTAATTATTTTAGGAATTGCCACCATATTTTCCACAGTGGCTGCACCGTTTTACATTCCCACCTGAAGTGCACAAGGTTTCCAATTTCTCCATATCCTCACACTTTTTAAAATAATAGCCACCCTAATAGGTGTGAATATATAACCTTAGTGACTACTGATTAAATGAAATGAGTGAAAACTTAATTAAATGATGTTCAGTGTTGTTTAAGAGTCTTTAACCCCTTTTTCAAACAGACTACTATGTAAAAGCTTACTCTGTAAAAGAGATAACAACATGGCCGTTCTGTTTGAAGTGAAGGTGGGAGCAGCAGAGCTCTGCCAATTTTCCAGGCTCCCAGCCCTGTTCCTCTCCCTGTGGTACCCTAAAGGAACACTTGAAAGCAGTCCACAGTGTCAAATACCTCGAAATATCACCACTTCATGCTTGTAACTGTTCAGACTTGTAACTTCTACTTTGGCAACTAGTGTAGCCACCATTTCATTCAGTAAAGTTAGTTTCAAAAGTTAAGGCAAAGAATTAAAAACTCAGAGAGAGACTTAAAGCTGATAAATATCCTGTGTAATCCTACAAGTGCCCTCATGGTTCCTTGGTATCTCAAAGTACTTGGCAAATCCATATTATCCCTTAATCCTTTCAAATTGACTTGAAATGCCCTGACATCAATTAAAAACTAATTTCAACCTTTTACTGTCCTTGTATTTTAAATCTGAATATGCTGGAATCTAAATTGCTTGAACATCCAATCATCCTTATATGCATCATTTTCCAACAAATATACTCTATAGGATCCACTATTTAGTGGGTCCCCAATACCCCATTACTCTCCTAGCGAAATCCAAATTCATGAATGCTTTTTTACTATGTATGCATAAAATAGTTTCTGAGTTAATCTAACAGTTAAAGATGCAGCATAGTGTAATGGTTGACAGCATGGGCTATGGAACCAGACTGCCTGAGTTAGATCCTGTTTCTATTACTTTGCCACCTTGTGTGAATCAGGTAACTTCTCTGGGCCTCAACTTTCTGATCTGTTAAATAGGGATAATGATATTAGAACCTATTTCATAGAATTGCTATGAGGATTAACTGTACTAATATTTATAAAGTAATTAGAACAATGCTTGGCATATGCAAGCACCATTAATAGAATTAGATGAAATTTCCTCTTTGGCAAAGGTTATGTTAGATCTATATTTCCCTCGAGATGTGTTGAATTCTAATATATATTGTCCATATGCTACCTCACTTTATAAAGCCAAGGAGCTGTATATGGACTTGATGAGTGCCTTTCTACAAAGTGTTTTAGATGCCAACAAAACAGGAGTGGGTTACTTAGAGCACTTGCTTCCTTCCATAATCTGGTGCCTGCTACTTTCTTGCAATCTCTCATCAATCTCTTACATACTTCTTTGATTCAAGCCATAACAAAATACTTAAAATTATTCAAAGGTATAATGCTTTCTCAACCTCTACACTGTCTCACATCCCGTTCCTTCTTCCTGAATCATTCTCGTAACATTTCTTCTAGCTAACTCATGTGAAATTTCAGTACTGATTGAGCAATTGTAATTAAGTGTTGAATTTTATTTGAATTCTGGGCTTGATGACAGAGTATCAAAACAACTCCTAAATCAGGAAATACATGGGGAAGCAAAATAGAAGATATTCCATGTTAGCCTTCTCAGCATGTATTATAGCATAAAATTCATTCAACCTAATATACAATTTATATCTCTATAGAGAAAGAAACCAGGTCACCGTGCTACATGTAAACAGAGCCTTGGTCCCTCCTCTGTCTTTACCCCAGTCTCAATTTCCTCTCTCTGGAGTTTCTCCCTTGGCATTTGCCTCCTGTTTCAACTATAGGCCATTATTCACCACTTGTCACCCCTTAGAAATTCTGGACAGAGTTGCCTCATAAATTGCCATTCTCTTTCTGTGCATGCCAGTGGCAATTCCTGACTACAATGGTATAACAACTAGCCAGAAAATGACAGAAACATAACCCAATTTCGCGTACTAATTCTCAGTCAATAGTCCCCTGAGGTAACCACTATTCTGAATTCTACCATCATATATAAGTATTGGCTCTTTTTAAACTTCATGTAAATAGAATATATTATGTGCTCTTTCTTTCAACATGAATGTAAATAGGATGCATTCATATTCTTCCATGCAGCAGTATTTTGTTCTTTTCATTGCTGTTCCCTCTTATAAACTTACAAGAATTAATGTAAATATTGTATTGTTGGACATTTTTGTTACTTTCAGTTTTGACTATTATAACAAAATTTTTTATATGAACTCACACTTTTGGTGTACACTTTAAAGTGGAATTCCTGAGCTGTAGAAATGTACACACACACACACACACACACACACCCTCCCAAAGGACAGATATTCTCGGAAACATGACTCTAAACCCACAAAGAGTAAGAGAATCAACAATCATTTAGTAGATGCCTCCTGTTTTCCCTGACCTATACTGGGCATGACTGCCTCATAATTTGTAAGACAGGTTGTTTTTCAGTATAGTTCATATTTAACATGATAATGAAGATAGTCTTGGTTCCTTTCTTTCATTACTTACCACTCAACTATGCCTCTCAAATTTTGCCCCTCCCGACATGCTTTTGGATAACAGAGGGCCATAATATGGCCATGAATGCCTCTTAATATATACTTTTCTACTTAGGAAAATTCAGCTAGGAAAACTTAGGATGCCAATAATTCTTAACAAGGGCCTATCCTTTGTCTCTGAATAGGAGAGGGGGAGGTGTGTGGTATCATGCTAAGAGATGATTTAATTCTTCTGGTTACATAAGGGTCATATAAGCATGTATAGTAAAAGGCATAAGGCATTTTTCCAGCCATGTTCCAAAAGCAGAAGATATTGGTAAGTATTATGAGAAAAGACACAATCTATATTTGTGGAAGATAAGGCCTAAAAACATTAAGCAAGTTTCTTTACTATAAGAATTATTGGGGCTTTTAATATTCTGTAAAGTCCTAAATTAGCAAGGCAGACTTTACAATTTCCCAAGTTTCTTGAACATGAAACATTTTATCAGACTACCCAGTAATATTTTTTGGAATCAATGATTATTAGAACCCAGTTAGAGAAATACGTTCATAGGGATATAAGGGATACCATGTGGCCAAATGAATTGAGCCCACTGCTTCCCTCCAGAGGGACTGGAGAAGAATCTGTGGAGTTTCTCTCTATTCAACAGTTATTTACTGTGTGGCTAATGTGTTTCAGGCCCTACACTAGGTACAGGGTAGATTAACATGATAAGACTGAGGCTCTTCTCTATAGTTGCTCACAGGCATAAGTAGTGCCTACTTATGCAAAAATCATCTATTTGGGGCTAGAGTCCTAGAATAGCTTTCTTACCTGGAAGCATACCTAGGAGTAATATCTCATTGGGTCTGACTTGTTCTTCTTGTTTCTTTAAGAATAAAAGTAGATATCCCCCTTAATTCTGACCAGCATGTATAGCAGTCCTGGTGTTTAGAATTATAAGATACTATATTTCAATAGTACTTTATATTTTTTCGAGTCGGCATGTTTTGTGTCTCATTTGAACCACAAAATTCCTGTGATTATTAGACGAGAGAGATGGTTATTTCTATCAGATATATAGAGAAACTGAGATAGAGGGGTAAGATAAAAGTCAGCATGATGGAGTGGGAAAAATAACTGAATGAGGAAAAAGAAAACACATGACCTGGTTCCCTAGCAGCCATTAACTGGTTGCATGACATTTTTTAGATATTTACCTGTTTATTTCCCCTTTGAAATGATGATAAAATCTGTGCTATATACCTACTGGGGCTGTTGTGAGGTAAAATAAAATGCAGATAAAATACTTTGCAAAAGTATAAGCACTAAGCAAATGCAAGGTATTCTTATTTATTTGTTCACAGCTATGCACTTCACCAGGGATGCTGTTAGCATGAGAAACCACCCCACATGGATAAATCTAGTGCTTTTTCACAACATTAAGATGTGGGAAAATAACACAAATATAGATTCTCAAATGTCTTCCTAAATGTTTTTCTTGATTTCATGCTTGACCTACAGTAGCCTGAGAAAACTTTTTAAAACATGAAAATATTCATCCTGTCATTCCCCTGCCTAAAACTGTTTGATGGTTTCCCATTATACTAAAAATAAAATCCACATTCCTTTCCATGATCTAAAAGACCAGGTCTGATCTGGCTGCTGTCTATATTGCCAACCTTTATTTACTGTTTCTGTCATTCACTCCCTACAGACACATTTATTTTACTTCCTTGAATTCTCCAAGCTCTTTCCTATCTCAGAGCTTTTGTACATGTTAGTGCCTTTCTTTGAAATGACTCCTCTGCCTTCACGTGGTAATGGCTCCTCATATTTTGGAATTAGATTAAATGTTATTTCTTCAGAGAGGCCATTTGTATATAGTATGTATATCACATCACTTTCTCTCATAGCACCCATTTTTTTAATGTCATAGTCTTTATGGTCTTTATTTAAAAAAATATTCGTTTTTTTAAAATGTTGGCTTTCCCTAATGTACTAGAAGCTTCATGAATGCAGAGATCTTGTGTGTTTTGTTTATCAGGCTGTGCACAATGCTTATCACAGTAACTGACACGTAGTAGCCATTCAATAAACATCTGATGAATACTGCTTTTTATCAAAAATATCAATGCTCTCTTTTGATAAAAGAAAGGAGAATACTACTTTCTGAGGGAAAACAGTGACTAAAGCTTTATTTTTAAAGAATAATCATTAATAGTATCAAATATTTTTAGATTATATTATGAACTTTGTAACCTGTGGTCCCCATCTGAAGCAGACTAGTAATTCCTTCATCCCTCACATGGCCCTGGCAGCCACCACTCATTTGTCTTTACTGCCAGTACCCACTTCTCTGATTTCACACAAACTTTGGGAGAAAATGATCCTCCTGACAAATATGAATCTGTTGGTCAAGAGAACAGTGTCATCACTAATGGGAAGGATATATTGACTGTAGCAGTTATACAGTATGCTATCTTAAAAGGAATTCTTGAGCATTAAGCAAATATTTCCTTAATCACATGCCATTTTGATCATTATACAAAAGGCTTATAAAAAATAAAATTTTATTTGTATGATATTCACTTTGTTAGAAGTGGCACCAGAAGATAAAAATCAGATACTGAATCATCAGGTAGAATTTCACTATACTCCTTTCTTTCTCCTCATGTCCTGATGGAACCACTCCTGCTTTCTAGATATTTCATCTTGAAATAAACAAATGACTCATAGATCATTCTGCTGCTGGGAATGTCCTGCAAAGTCCTGTATGTTTTGTTCATCTTTGAGCCCATCTGTGGTCTTCCTGTGCCAACCCTAGAAATGATCTGTAAAATATTTAACATCTGCAATGCTTCTGGATTCCCAGTGGTACCAAGCTTTGACTATAAAATAATATCTTCTACATGAGGGAAAACAATATAAAATAAAACATATTTTCAATTTTCATTTCCTTTTTTCTTCGTTATTAACATGTTGTCATTAATCAACCATTCAGTACAGCTGCAGACTCCTGTTTATTTTAATTAATTGCTGGGTCATCTGGTAGGTGTATGTTTAACCTTATAAAAACTGCCAACATATTTTCCAGAGTGACTGTGTCATTTTACATTCCCACTACCGGTGTATGAATGATCCACTCTTTACATATCCTTGCCCAAATTTTCTGTTGTTACTATTTTCTATTTTAGCCATTCTTTTAGGTGTGTAGTACTATCTCACTGTGGCTTTGATTTGAATTTCCTTAATGGCTAATGAAGTTAAACATTCTTTCATGTGCTTATTTGTCATCTGTATATGCTCTTTGGTGAAATGTCTGTTCCTGTCTTTGGCCCATTTTTGAATTGGATTTCTTGCTTTTTTACTGTTGATTTTACAGAGGTTTTTAAAAGTTCAGGATATAAGTCCTTTGTTGGATAGGTGATTTGCAATTTTTTTCTCTCAGTCTGTGGCTTGTCTTTGCATTCCCTTAGCAGATTTTTCACATTGCAATAGTTGTAAATTTTAATGAAATCTAATTTCCAATTTTTCTTTTTATAGATCACACCTTTGGTGTTGAATCTAAGGATTCTTTGCTTAATGCTAAGTCATGAAGGTTTCTCCTATTTTTCTTTCTAAGTTTTATAGTTTTACACTTCACGTTTAGAAGTAGGATCTGTTTTTAGTTAATTTTTTGTAACATCTTTATTGGAGTATAATTGCTTTATAATATTGTGTTAGTTTCTGCTGTATAACAAAGTGAATCAGCTATATGTATACATATATCCCCATATCACCTCCCTCTTGCATCTCCCTCCCACCCTCCCTATCCCACCACTCTATGTGGTCATAAAGCACTGAGCTGATCTCCCTGTGCTATGCATCTGCTTCCCACTAGCTATCTATTTTACATTTGGTGGTGAATATGTGTCAATGCTACTCTCTCACTTCGTCCCACCTTTCCCTTCCCCTTTCCCACATCCTCAAGTCCATTCTCTATGTCTGCGTCTTTATTCCTGTCCTGCCCCCTGGTTCATTAGAACAATTTTTTATTTTATTTTTTTAGTTTCCATATATATGTGTTAGCATAAAGTATTTGTTTTTCTCTTTTGGACTTACTTCACTCTGTGTGACAGGCTCTAGGTCCATCCACCTCACTACAAATAACTCAATTTCATTTCTTTTTATGGCTAAGTAATATTCGATTGTATATATGCACCACATCTTCTTTATACAGTCATCTGTTGATGGACACTTAGATTGTTTCCATGTCCTGGCTATTGTAAATAGTGCTACAATGAATATTGTGGTACATGACTCTTTTTGAATTATGGTTTTCTCAGGGTATATGCCCAGTAGTGGGATTACTGGGTCATATGGTAGTTCTATTTTTAGTTTTTTAAGGAACCTCCATACTGTTCCCCATCGTGGCTGCATCAATTTACATTCCCACCAACAGTGCAAGGGGTTCCCTTTTCTCCACACCCTCTCCAGCATTTACTGTTTGTAGATTTTTTGTTGATGACCATTCTGACCAGTGTGAGGTGATACCTCATTGTAGTTTTGATTTGCATTTCTCTAATGATTACTGATGTTGAGCATCCTTTCATGTGTTTGTTGGCAGTCTGTATATCTTTTTTGGAGAAATGTCTATTTAGGTCTTCTGCTCATTTTTGGATTGAGTTTTTTTGTTATTGAGCTGCATGAGCTGCTTGTATACTTTGGAGATTAATCCATAGTCCATTGTTTCATTAGCAAATATTTTCTCCCATTCTGAGGGTTGTCTTTTCATCTTGTTTATGCTTTCCTTTGCTCTGCAAAAGCTTTGAAGTTTCATTAGGTCCCATTTCTTTATTTTTGTTTTTATTTCCATTTCTCTAGGAGGTGGGTCAAAAAGGATCTTGCTGTGATTTATGTCATAGAGTGTTCTGCCTATGTTTTCCTCTAAGAGTTTTATAGTGTCTGGTCTTACTTTTAGGTCTTTAATCCATTTTGAGTTTATGCTGTCTACAGGAGACCCACTTCAGACTTAGGGACACATACAGACTGAAAGTGAGGGGATGGAAAAAGATATTCTATGCAAATGGAAATCAAAAGGAAGCTGGAGTAGCAATTCTCATATCAGAAAAAATAGACTTTAAAATAAAGACTATTACAAGAGACAAAGAAGGACACTACATAATGATCAAGGGATCAATTCAAGAAGAAGATATAACAATTGCAAATATTTATACACCCAACATAGGAGCACCTCAATACATAAGGCAAATGCTAACAGCCATAAAAGGGGAAATCGACAGTAATACAATAATAGTAGGGGACTTTAACACCCCACTTTCACCAATGGACAGATCATCCAAAATGAAAATAAAGAAGGAAACACAAGCTTTAAATGAGACATTAAACAAGATGGACTTAATTGATATTTATAGGACATTCCAACCAAAAACAACAGAATACACTTTCTTCTCAAGTGCACATGGAACGTTCTCCAGGATAGACCATATCTTGGGTCACAAATGAGGCCCTGGTAAATTTTAGAAAATTGAAATCATATTAAGTATCATTTCCGAACACAATGCTATGAGACTAGATATCAATTACAGGAAAAAAAATGTAAAACATACAAACACATGGAGGCTAAACAATACCCTACTAAATAACCAAGAGATCACTGAAGAAATGAGAAGAAATAAAAAATTACCTAGAAACAAATGACAATGAAAACACGACGACCCAAAACCTATAGGATTCATCAAAAGCAGTTCTAAGAGGGAAGTTTATAGCAATACAATCGTACCTCAAGAAACAAGAAACATCTCAAATAAACAACCTAACCTTACACCTAAAGCAATTAGAGAAAGAAGAACAAAATAACCCCAAAGTTAGCAGAAGGAAAGAAATCATAAAGATCTTATCAGAAATAAATGAAAAAGAAATGAAGGAAACAATAGCAAAGATAAATAAAACTAAAAGGTGGGTCTTTAAGAAGATACAGAAAATTGATAAACCATTAGCCAAACTGATCAAGAAAAAAAGTGAGAAGACTCAAATCAACAGAATTAGAAATGAAGAAGTAACAACTGACACTGCAGAAATACAAAAGATCGTGAGGGATTACTATAAGCAACTATATGCCAGTAAAATGGACAACCGGGAAGAAATGGACAAATTCTTAGAAATGTACAACCTGCCAAGACTGAATCAGGAAGAAATAGAAAATATGAACAGACCAATCACAAGCACTGAAATTGAAACTGTGATTAAAAATCTTCCAACAAACAAAAGCCCAGGACCAGATGGCTTTAGTTAATTTTTATATAAGGTATGAAGTTTAGGTTGAGTTTTTCTTTTTCTTCTTAACTTATGAATATCCAGTTGTTGAAATGACTGTCTATCCTTCCTTCTTTGAATTGTTTTTTCACCTTTATCAAAACTCAGCCATATTAGTGTGGGTCTATTCTGGAGTCTATTATGTTCCATTGGTCTATGTGTCTGTCTGCTAATACCATACTATCTTGATTACTGTGGCTATATGGTGTCTTAAAATCAGGTAGTGTGATTCCTCCAACCTTATTCTTCCTTTTCAAAATTGTTTTATGTATTCTACGTCCTCTGTTTTTCCATATAAAATTTAAAACAAGCTTGTTTATATCTAGAAACACTCATGTTGATATTTACATGAGGATTGCATTAAACCTGTAGATCAATTGGGGAAGAAGTGACATTTTTGCTACTTTGAGTTTTCTAATCCATGAACACATTATGCCTCTCCATTTATTTCAGTCTTTTATTACTTTCTTCATTTTGTAGTTTTCAGCATATAGATCATGTACATGATTTGTTAAACATATGCCTAAATATTTCAGTTTGGTGATACTGTAAATGGCGTTTTATTTTAAGTTTTGATTTCCATTGCTAAATTTTGATTTGTTCATTGCTAATATTTAAAAACATGATTTATTTTTATTTGATGATCATGTATCTGTGATAACGTTAAATTCCTTTGTTAATTCTAGAAGGTTTAAAAAATATATTGATTCTTTGGGGTTTTCTACATAGATAATCATGCAACATGACTCTATTTCTGGTACTAGTTTTGCACTATAACTTTGTGAATAAGGGACCCACCATAATGTTTTTCTCTTTTTTACAGGCTGTTCAAAGCTTTTTAAATGTTTCTTTCTTCTTTAATTCTATGGCCCCAAATCAAGTAATAACATCAGATAAGGCTTTGCATCTCTAACACTCTATTCCTAAATTGGAAATTCTATCTCTTTTTCCTCCTTCATTCTGCTGATTGTAACATCAAAGGTTATACTGATGCCATCTGCACATCTCTGCAGAAAAGGATTTTTGAAGCATTAAAGTTTGGAGATAAGAACCTCATAATAAAAATAGCCACAGAAGCAAATCTTTCTCTCTCGTGAAAAATATAACAAATAACTACAAGTTTCTTTCCAAATATAAAAATGTGCTTTTTAATTTAACCATTAGATTTTATTATATCCATGAATATAGAAGACTTTCTTCAGGTTCACACTTCTCCAAAATGTTCTACATCCAACAGCAGAAATCATATTTATTCTCAGACATTCTCATTAGATGTCTTCTTTGAAGAGGAAATTCATGCAAATAGTTGTCTCTTCCATACATCTAAAACTGCCACCATTTACCCACCCAAACTTCCTTATCATAAGTCAGCTGTACTTGCTAGACAATTAAGTATTGTACATGGGGAGTTGCGTTCAAATTTATTGCATTTGTTTACATTTGATTTCTTTGTTGGGAGGCATTATCCCCTTGGAGGGCATCAGAATTCTAGAAGGTGAATTTGGGTATACTGGCCCAAAAAGCTGCCCATTGATAACCACCATTCCTTAGCTGAGAATTACTAGATAACATTTTCTATGTTTGTTAGCAAGAGTATTTTAACCTAATGAGTATGGTTGTTGAAGGCCTTTCTTTCCCAACTGGATTAGTGCCATATTTAAAAATCCCACAGGGAGATCTACTATTAGTTGTCTCTTCTGTGTCTTTGCTGAGCTACTCTTATGAACTTCCTGATGCCAAGATGTGATAAGCATTAGTCTTGAAAATCCCTGTACAGAAGAGCAAGTAAGCACTCTTTCTCAATCTATGATGTGTACCTAAGTCAAACGAACTGAAAAAGTACTGAAAAACTATGTTTATTATTTTAAAAATAACTAAATTCTATGCAGTGCTAATTTTAAGAAACTTTCGCTGACAAAAATCTTATTGTCTCAATTCAGTTAGCTCCATTAACTCAGGTGACTCTGAGATAAAGTCAATGTCAACAACAAACTCAAGTAGATAGAACTGATATTAAATAAGACGATTTTGAAATAAAAACTGGTCTTTAGACAAGTAAAGTTGATATATGTTTGATGTCAAAATAGGACTTTTTTTGGGGAGACAGATATTTTGTTCAGACAATGAACAATGAACTAAAGACAATGCAATAAAACTGAGTTAATTGAATTTTTAAAAATTCATGATATAGCTCACAGAAGTAACAGCCTAATTTCTGGCTGATTCCTATTTACACTGGGTGCTACACTTTTAAAATGAGCATTATTATTGTTATTTGCCTCCCTTCAATCTTGATGACCTGGGACAAAGTCCTAAGTTCCCTGACCAAGTTCCAGCTTTACTTACAAATCATAATATACATATGTTAAATAAAACTCAACTAACCAATATCCTCAAGTTACCAAATGTCTTATCTGCACTTCACCAGAAAAGAACAGATCAGAGTTTTAATTTTTAAAATGGAAAAAAAGAAAATTAATCCAGGGTAGTCAACCTAGGGTCAGCATACATTCACCCCAATTTCATAAATCTACTGCCTCTACATATAATATTCTGAATAATGAGAATGGATCTTCAATCAAGATGATAGCCTTTATACCTTCCTGAATTGTAAAATCAGGTAATTTGGCACAGTCCTTGGGTCATGGGGAAGAGGGCAAGACTGTGCTACTCAAATATTAAAATAAAATGGGTGGGGGAGCAGTCTCTACATGAGAAATCTCTATATCTTTTGCTTAATTTTGCTATGCACCTAAAACTCCTCTAAAAAAATCGTCTATTTAATAAATAAATAAATGTCACCCTCTGCTAATCTTCAGCTACCCTGAAATTCAAATAACTAGAATCCAACAACCCCAAGTATGCATCAGTTAAATATGGCTTTTCTTTTTCCTATGTATTTCAAGTCAAAATGATAGATTACCAGCCCTCTGTACTTTAGGTATGAGCCCTACATCAACTGAGGCTGAGAGAGAATTCTATTGAATGCTCATGAAGCTGTATATCATTTGGCAGTGATAAATACATTTGGCTGACAGTAATAGAGACTCATCAACACTTGGATATTGAGTGAGTTTCATTCATCCGACACTCATATGAGGAACAGTTTCTAAAATACTTTTTCATGTGTTTATGTTTCTCTGCCAGCAAAGAAAAAGTATTCTGAGTATTTTGGGCTACCTTATCAGTAGGTACAGAAAACTCTCCTGTTTTCCAAATTTAGGAGTGAGTTTTGATGTCTCAGTTCTGATATTCCCTTCCTGCCCCCAATAGATAATTATGTCTTCTATTTCTTTGCCTTGCTTCTGCAGTAGGCTGGGAAGACCCTCCTTAATAAAAAGTGTATTAGTTAATGTCAATACAGGCTTTCAGACTTGTAACATTTGAAAAATTGAAAACTCAAAAGACATGAAAAAGGAGAGAGCTTTAGTAAAAACAAGGAGAATGGTAAGAAACTATATATCTATTGGAGAAACATATATCCTAGCCTGTAGGTATAAGTAGGGTAGTCTATATTTCTATAGTTGGGAAAGCTTAAGATATAAAATGATCTATATTTTCCTTCCATGAAATATTATAATGAACAAAATATTTGCCATATAATAAGTTTTAAGAATGGTAGTCAGGAGGCTAATTTTTGTTAAAATGTTGTTCCAATCCTAGAGCCAGGCTAATTTCCATGGCAGCAATGCTATAAAGAGAGTTAAGACTGTTTCAAAGCAATATATTAGGCTAAAAGAATATGCTAGATTAAAAGAACCAAACAGATAACCGTGAAGAAAATTAGAAATAATTTAAAAGAAGTCTTTTTTTATCAGAAAGCTTATGAATGTGTAGTGAAATAAAAAGAAAAGCATCTATATCTTTTTCAGGCAGTCTAAAGGAATATAGCCCAACAGAGGTTACTGGCAGATGTTTGTCTCCACTCATTAATCTGGACAAAAACAGGTTTTAGCAATTGAATTCTATCTGTGCTTTCCATAATCCTGCAAACAAACACATTTCAAAGTACTGTACTTATATTGCGGTTCCAGGGTTGTTGAAGAGAAAATATGCCTGGCATCCTTTGGAATTGGCATACGCAATGTTTTTCAAAACAGACTAAATCCCTGGCATCTTTCCTAAGCTTATTAAAATGTTGTATTTGCCTTCCAAGTGTCACTTTTTAACCAGAACACTCTCATAAATTTACCCTAAGTCTATGACAGCTCCCATGTTTTAAGAGAGCCAGAATTTTGTTTTGTACATATAACAAGGGAATAAATGGCCCCTCGATGAATAATTTTCATTTTTGCAGGATGAAGTTATCAAGCAGAAAGCTTCATTAGACTTGCTGCCATTGTTTTAGAGATGAAAAAAAGAAATAATTTTCAAGGTGATATGCCTAACTAACACTGAACTACCACAGTAGTACCCATTAACTTCAGATGAGGGGCCATAGAGTTTAAAATCCATTCCAAAAAATTAGAAAAAAATAGTCTGTTCTAAGTGAATTGTTTTAATGAAGCTTAGTTATGTTACAAACATATGATAAGAATACAAAATGAACTGATAGAATACTTCTCAGCTAAATAAATGAAATATGAAGTCAAGCCTGTTAAAATGCCTGCATCTGCAGAAAAGGATTGCAGTTACACTAAAGATATTCCATATGGTGGAGAGAGATGGGGTGGGTGAGAGAGAGAAAGAGGGAGGGAGGGAGAGAACACAACTAGATAACTAGATGTGCAGTTGTGGACTGCATTTGATCTACAGGGTAATGATGCATGGAATACTGGGTTCTTTATAATGGAAGTTTTCTGTATACCTATGATATTAGCAATAGCAGTGAGGTTGAATTTCTCCTTTACATTAGCAAAAAAGATAACATCAGATGCTCTCAGAATTGCCCTTTATACTCCTTTTCAAAGAACCCCTGAAGGTTTCCTGGCTGCAAGAAAGTATCATTTTTAGGGGAAAAAAATACATCCCCTGCATAAGAAAGAAGAAACACATCCCTTTACCACTCCTTACGACTGTGAAATAAAGTTTTCTTGGAGTGAGACTAGAGGTGGTGCCTTTTGTTACTCTTTTCCATTACCATTTTTCACTATCCTCATGCTGTCAAATAAATGTATATGAGATACTTTTCCTTCATTTCTTTTTCATTTATTTCTGATCTGATTTTTATGATTTCTTTCCTTCTGCTACCTTTGGGGTTTTTTTGTTCTTCTTTCTCTAATTGCTTTAGATGCAAGGTTAGGTTGTTTATTCGAGATGTTTCCTGTTTCTTAAGGTAGGATTGTATTGCTATAAACATCCCTCTTAGACCTGCTTTTGCTGCATCCCATAGGTTTTGGTTTGTCGTGTCTCCATTGTCATTTGTTTCTAGGTATTTTTTGATTTCCTTTTCAATAAATGGTGCTGGGAAAACTGGACAGGTACATGTAAAAGTTTGAGATTAGATCACTCCCTAATACCGTACAAAAAGTAAGCTCAAAATGGATTAAAGACCTAAATGTAAGGCCAGAAACTATCAAACTCTTAGAGGAAAACATAGGCGGAACACTCCTTGACATAAATCACAGCAAGATCCTTTTTGACCCACCTCCTAGAGAAATGGAAATAAAAACAAAAATAAATGGGACCTAATGAAACTTCAAAGCTTTTGCACAGCAAAGGTAACCATAAACAAAACCAAAAGACAACCCTCAGAATGGGAGAAAATATTTGCAAATGAAGCAACTGACAAAGGACTAATCTCCAAAATTTATAAGCAGCTCAATAACAAAAAAACCAAACAACCCAATCAAAAAATGGGCAGAAGACCTAAATAGACATTTCTCCAAAGAAGATATACAGACTGCCAACAAACACATGAAAGAATGCTCAACATCATTAATCATTAGAGAAATGCAAATCAAAACTACAATAAGATATCATCTCACACCAGTCAGAATGGCCATCATCAAAAAATCTAGAAACAATAAATGCTGGAGAGGGTGGGGAGAAAAGGGAACACTCTTGCACTGCTGGTGGGAATGTGAATTGGTACAGCCACTGTGGAGAACAGTGTGGAGGTTCCTTAAAAGACTACAAATAGAACTACCATATGACCCAGAAATCCCACTACTGGGCATACACCCTGAGAAAACCATAATTCAAAAAGAGTCATGTACCTAAATGTTCACTGCAGCTCTATTTACCATAGCCAGGACATGGAAGCAACCTAAGTGTCCATCAACAGATGAATGGATAAAGAAGATATGGCACATATATACAATAGAATACTACTCAGCCATAAAAAGAAATGAAATTGAGATATTTGTAGTGAGGTGGATGGACCTAGAGTCTGTCATACAGAGTGAAGTAAGTCAGAAAGAGGAAAACAAATACCATATGCTAACACATATATATGGAACCTAAGAAAAAAAATGTCATGAAGAACCTAGGGGTAAGATGGAAATAAAGATGCAGACCTACTAGAGAATGGACTTGAGGAAATGGGGAGGGGGAAGGGTAAGCTGTGACAAAGTGAGAGAATGGCATGGACGTATATACACTATCAAATGTAAAATAGATTGCTAGTGGGAAGCAGCCGCATAGCACAGGGAGATCAGCTCGGTGCTTTGTGACCACCTAGAGGGGTGGAATAGGGAGGGTAGGAGGGAGGGAGATGCAAGAGGGAAGAGATATGGGAACATATGTATATGTATAATTGATTCACTTTGTTATGAAGCAGAAACTAACACACCATTGTAAAGCAATTATACTCCAATAAAGATGTTAAAAAAGAAAAGAAAAAAGAAAAAACTCAATTTGCCTCCGTTTCAAAGAGGGGATCTGCCTTGAGTGTCTCCAGGCATCCAGAGATAGGTAGGCTATCTCAGTATGAAAATGCTTTCAATAAGAACTTTACTTCCTCTACAATTTGGCCTCTAGTCAACCTTGTAAAAATGTATTATGTAGAAAATATTATTTAATTAAAACTCATCAAGTAATGCTCTGTGTGAAGTCAGATAGTTTTCAATTCAATAGCCACCTACTAATGGCTGTGATAAAATTGTAAGATATACAGGGTAAAAAACCATAGGGTTCTTAATCTCCAGGAACTCACATATCTTATAATCCTCTCTTAGTATTGCTCATTTATAGGCACTTATATCTTCATCCTGCAGGATCTGGAATCAACCCTGACCAAGGCAAACAGTACATAAGGAGAAATATCTCTATCACTGAGTGAGATTTTGAATTAGTCCTGCTGCTTTAAGTCAAATATCTAATATCCCTAAACTTTCCTTTTAAACCATATGTGTCCAATTTGTGCTACTGAACAAGTCTTGGTTTCTGATTATTCATTTGTTCATTGGAAGTGAAGCCTTGTTTGGACCCTAAATACTAGATAATAGAGCATGTTTGGGGCCTTGAAAAACTTTCTACATGTTGCTAATTACCTTTCTCTATATTTCCTCCATCTTCAAGGTTCTTACTCAAAATTGAATATACCACCTACAGACATATCTTACTACAATAAATCTGAAATTGTCAATCACCACTTTCTGAAGCCTCTTGTTTCTATAACCTTACACACCAGATCTGATTCCCTAGGACTCCACTGACAGCCAAGTTCAAGCACAGCTTAACCACATTTGATTGAATGTTCTAATTTAAACTATTGATTGTCCCTCTCAGGAATTAGTCTTATGGTTTTGTCAGCAAATCATCCCCATTTTACTTGACTACCTATGCTTCCACCATTAGCTTTGAAGTCGAACCTAACTGGGTTATCACAGTCACCTTAATAGTTATCTTCCTATTCTTTTTTTTTTTTTTTCCGGTACGCGGGCCTTTCACTGTTGTGGCCTCTCCTGTTGCGGAGCACAGGCTCCGGACGCGCAGGCTCAGCGGCCATGGCTCACGGGCCCAGCCACTCCACGGCATGTGGGATCTTCCCGGACCGGGGCACAACCCGCGTCCCCTGCATCGGCAGGCGGACTCTCAACCACTGCACCACCAGGGAAGCCCTATCTTCCTATTCTTAATCACAATATGTACACAAATTTTCTACTATGCCCTATCACTCTTGCAATCCAAAAGTGTACATGTTTTTTTTCTTC
This sequence comes from Tursiops truncatus, assembly GCF_011762595.2. NCBI lineage: Eukaryota > Metazoa > Chordata > Mammalia > Artiodactyla > Delphinidae > Tursiops > Tursiops truncatus. The sequence goes on from NC_047055.1 coordinate 32,615,091, forward strand.
ACATCTTCTAAACAGAAGATTAATTTATAACCACCTGATATTTTTAAGAAATATCTACAATGAATGTACTGATATCTTAAAGAAAGTAACAAGAAAGGAAGGAAGGGAAATAGGAAGGGAGGGAGGGAGGGAGAGATAGAGAAGGAGGGAGGAAAGGAGGAAGAAAGGAAGGAAGAAAAGTTGAAAGTAACCACAGTGAGAAACTCAGTATTTTGGCTTGTTGGCTTGGACCTCCAAGTATAATTCAAACAAAACATAAAATCCTACAATATGTGACACTAACGTGAAAATTTCTCCCTTGATGCAAACCCTCTTTGGTATTTTTCAGCTGGAAATAAAAAGCACACTACTCTCTAACTATGTAAGGAACATACTTATGATGCTATGTAAGACACCATTAATGCAGAAATAAAATTTTTTAATGTTAAAAATTTATATTTGTGATTTACATTAATATCCATAGCATAATACATGGCATTGTTTGTTCTTATGATTAAAGAACTTATCTTAAAAACACTGCCCTAGATGGCACAGGAGAAAATGCTAGCACAAGTAGGAACACAAAACATAAAGGTGTAAATTGCATTCAAAAATCAAGTCTAGAAAAAGAGGTTAGAAAACAAATCTCATATTACTCTTTAAGATCTGAATTGAAGTGTAATTATAAGATAATGAAAGTTATTTTCTTGTGTGATACATCAACTGGCTCTGACAGCAGCTCCCAAAATTAAAATCCACCCAGATTTACAGCAATGTCAATAATGCTAGAGTATGTGTATGGTCTTACAAGGTAACTGTGTGGAAACATATTTTTTAGTTATGTTTCAATTATATTGGTTTACTAAACATCACCCCATAAACCATTAAATGATGTAAACAAAGACACAATGTATACATGGACAAGAATATAAGCTCCTACTCTCATGTGAAATTGTAAAAGTATCAATTTCAAAATCATGTAAAAATTAGGAAAGTTTCACAAGAAAAATATATTGAGACTAAATAATTCATATTCTGTTATATTTTACACCTTTAGTTCTCCTTCTTAGAACTACTTAGTGTAAACTAAAGTAAAGATGGTTTATAAAAGTAAGATTCAAAGATTCTAAGGTGGTAGCCAAGAAAACTTCACTTTGTTTATGGACAAAAGACTAATTATGACTGTAAAATAACCAAAGTAGAGAGTAGGGTACATTTCAAGGAAGAAATTGATTTTAAGTTTAGGTTCATAATATCTCTCCTTCCCAAAGGGAGCTTAAAAAGGGTAAGAAAGATTAAAGTATCATTGAAATTAAGACAATATCTCAATCGCATAACACAACTCTGAGGAATATCATCCAGATATAAAACATTTTGAATGAAATTAAAAGAATATACTAAGAATCAACTACAGAGAGGCCAATATAATTTGTTAGGATATAAGCAGAAGAAAGTGTGAAAAGAACTCCATTTTTCAAACTGAATGGACAACTGACAGTATTATGTTGGCCAGGGAAACAAATTGAGGAAATATAATAGTAATGTTAAAATGCAATTAAAGTAGAAAATTGCCTATTTTTTTTTTTTTACTAGTAAAAACTAAGCTACTAGAATGGAAGACAGGAGCAAATACATAACAGATAATGCATTATGGGACAAAGAAGAAAACCCATTAAGAAAAAAAAGGATATTCATAAAATGGGGATTCAAGACTCTAGATAATTGATATGACTGATGAAAGAAAACATATATAGCAATAACAACAAAAATATTCACAAGTCTAAAAGAAGAAAATCTTCCAAAAATGACAGAAGTCCTGAGTCTGCAAAGCAAAAGGCTTCACTGTCAAAAAAAATTTATAATGGCAAAAAAATCCAGATATTCCTCATTATATAACTTTTGAGATGGAGAAGGAATATTATACCTACCCAGATATAAGGTTACTTGCTGTAGCATTAAGATATTTTTGGCTACAAGGAATATATAGTTTAAAGTGGTTTAAAAATAGGTGTTTCAATTCTTGTTGGTTTTTCATTTGTTTTTGTTTTTATTTTACTTACATTACAAGAAATCTGAAAGAGGCTGTTTCCCAGTTGGTACAGTGGCTTAATGATATCCACAAGGATATGGGCCCTTTGTATCCTTTCACATGACCATCCGCAGCAGTAAGACTTTTGTCTTCAGTTTTGTTCTCTCATGGTCATTTAGCTATTGCATCATCCCTCATCGTGTCCTCATACAACCACACCCAAAAGCAGGAATAGAGAGTAGATACTGTCTCCTCATTTGTCTTATTTATTTGACTAGAGATTTTATTTTAGAAATACAGAGGATCGTGGTGCAATAATATTTGACATTTTAAATTAAGTTTTGCTTCATTTAAGTTTAATATTAATTCCATGCTGTGTTTCAGTAAGAACAATACAGATTTTTTGTATCTGTGGATCCAGTCAGACATCCAGTAGTACAAATTAACTTCAAGGCACACAAACTGAACAAAAGAAGTTAAGCGATTGAATGGCTGAGGAACTTATTTCCCCAGGGGAAGAGGGAAGAAGAAGAAACAAAGAATATAACAGGCATGCAGCCTTTTCCATACCACCTTCGATGCTAACCTGCTTCAGAGGGAGAGTAAAAGCAGGCAATGAGCAGCCACAGATCGTTGGACTGTCACCAGCATCATGCTTTTCAGCAACATTTCAGCAGAGTTTGAAGCACTTTTTTACAGTAAGACCATTACAACAAACTCTCCAAAGACCTTTAACCACCTCAAGCTAACACCCAATTAGTTCTAAACATCAGTATAAAATTCAATTTAAACAACCAGAAAAAGGAAAAATGATACCACTTATGCCTCTAGAATGTGATTAACCTCTCTCTTAGATGTTTGCATCACCTAGAAGTCTAATTGCTTTTGAATGTAATTTCCATTTCTAATGGTGATCCTGCCACATCTGGCAAGAGATGATACAGTAGTGCTGAAAAAGCCTGTATGTAGTCCTATTAGTGTCTTAAAGAACCGAAAAACTGGAACCAGTAAAATGCACAGAAATTCACTCTTGCCTTTAAGAACATTTGAAAACTGTTTTTTTTTTAAAAAAAAAAAAAAACAGGGCAGAACCTAAATTCTGAAACCAAATGTAGAAGTCAGATTTGGTGGTTCTCACTGACCATGAGGAATTTCCTACGTGGTGGGATGGGAAAGAATAGGGTGGCTAGGGATGGTTTTTCTTGTTGGCTTTTAGGTCTCACTGATTTTCATCTTCCACATCCTGCAAAAATTCTTTATTCTTCTCTTCACCATCACCCTGCATGTCTGAATTCAATAGTGTCAGATTATCACATAACAACTGCATGATGTGTAGAGTCCTTATAGCTTTCTTCGCTCAGCATATCCAGCTCTGCAGTTGCATCGAGAGTTGATTTTGCCAACCTGCAGGCATGCTCAGGGAAATTAAGAATTTCATAGTAGGAAAAAAGAAGCATATTCACAGATATAGAGAACAAACCAGTGGTTACCAGTGGAGGGGGTTGGGGGAGTGGGAGATACAAACTATTGAGTGTAAGATAGGCAAAGGGTGTATTATACAACACGGTGAATAGAGCCAACATTTTGTAATGACTGTAAATGGAAAGTAATCTTTAAAATTTGTATAAAAATAAAATAATTTCATAGTAAAATACAGTAAAATTGAGAGCAAGCCCTAAGTAAATGGGATGCATTGGTGGAAGTTCTGTCATTGCAATATCATTAGCAGCTTTAAAGCTACTAGGCTGTTCTTTGCAGCCTCCTTCCTGTGGCAAATTCAGCCAGATACCTGTGATAGTTCCTTTTCATTTTATAATAGAAAACCTTGGACTCGCCAGTGTTAGCTGCTAGAATGAGGTGTTTGTCTGGTATATCCAAACTGTAACAACAGATTAACCTTACCTCAATCTAGACCATTTGCCAATATTCCTAGATGATTTTTAGTTTGTTTACTCCTTCTTAGTTTCTTCTTTCTGTTTAATGCTGCTGATTATTCTCCAGGAGGCTCTTCTAGCTTCAATCACAATTTTATATACAACAGATAGAAAATTTATTTCTTCAACTGTCAGCTCCACATCTATCCCTGCTACTTTCTTCATTAATTCCATCCTATCATTCAGCCTCCTTGGCCAGATTCCTGGTGTATACTAGATTCTCCTGATCATGCATAGTGCAACAGCTACAGTGGGGCCTGTGCAACAGATGGAAGTGGATAGGATCTCTCTCTCAGCCTCCTGCTCTACATCCAGGCAGCCCAATTATCTCTTTTATTACTGAGGAAACTCTTTCTTAGAACACTCCAGCAAAATTCTCCTTACATCTCTTCACTTCAGCAAGGCCATATTACTACACTCTAGCTATAAGGGAGACTGGGGAAGTGATTTTCTACATTTCCATGCTCTATAATCAAAGATGGGACTCTGACAACACGTAAGCAGTGAAAGGGGATTGGCTAATGGGTAGGTGACTCAAAGTGTCTACTATAGTCATTTACCAAGGGAAAAAAGTGATTGAGCTATCTTAGATTTTCAACATCACCAGATGCCAAATATAGAAATAATGTCAGATGAATTTTTATAAATGATATATATACATATGTATACATATATACATATACATGTAAAATATACATATACATACACAATATACATATATGTACATAAAACTACACAAATCATAAATGTATGTAATTTAATGAATTTTCACACAATGAATATACTTAATGAAATCTGCATCCAGATCTTAGTTGTGACCAATCTACTGAAAAGCCTCCTGAAGGGGGGCTTCTGGGAACATGGCGGAAGAGTAAGACACAGAGATCACCTTCCTCCCCACAGATACACCAGAAACACATCTACACGTGGAACAACTCCTACAGAACACCTACTGAACGCTGGCAGAAGACCTCAGACCTCCCAAAAGGCAAGAAACTCCCCACGTACCTGGGTAGGGCAAAAGAAAAAAGAATAAACAGAGACAAAAGGATAGGGACGGGACCTGCACCAGTGGGAGGGAGCTGTGAAGGAGGAAAGGTTTCCACACACTAGGAAGCCCCTTCGCGGGCGGAGACTGCGGGTGGCGGAGGGGGAAGCTTCAGAGCCGCGGAGGAGAGCACAGCAACAGGGGTGCGGAGGGCAAAGTGGAGAGATTCCCACACAGAGGATCAGGGCCGACTGGCACTCATCAGCCCGAGAGGCTTGTCTGCTCACCCGCCGGGGCGGGCCCAGCTGGGAGTTGAGGCTCGGGCTTCAGTCGGAGCGCAGGGAGAGGATTGGTGTTGGCGGCGTGAACACAGCCTGCAGGGGGTTAGTGTGCCACGGCTAGCCGGGAGGGAGTCCGGGAAAACGTCTGGAGCTGCCGAAGAGTCAAGAGACTTTTTCTTCCCTGTTTCCTGGGGCACGAGGAGAGGGGATTAAGAGCGCTGCTTAAAGGAGCTCCAGAGACGGGCGCAAGCCGCGGCTAAAAGCGCGGATCCCAGAGATGGGCATGAGACGCTAAGGCTGCTGTTGCCGCCACCAAGAAGCCTGTGTGCGAGTACAGGTCACTATCCACACCCCCCTTCCGGGGAGCCTGTGCAGCCCACCACTGCCAGGGTCCCGGGATGCAGGGACAACTCCCCCGGGAGAACGCACGGCACGCCTCAGGCTGGTGCAACGTCACGCCAGCCTCTGCCACTGCAGGCTTGCCCCGCACTCCGTGCCCCTCCCTCCCCACGTCCTGAGTGAGCCACAGCTTCCGAATGAGCGGCTCCTTTAACCCCATCCTGTCTGAGCGAAGAACGGACGCCCTCCGGCGACCTACATGCAGAGGCGGGGCCAAGTCCAAAGCTGAGCCCCTGGGAGCTGTGAGAACAAAGAAGAGAAAGGGAAATCTCTCCCAGCAGCCTCAGAAGCAGTGGATTAAAGCTCCACAATCAACTTGATGTACCCTGCATCTGTGTAATACATGAATAGACAATGAATCATCCCAAATTAAGAAGGTGGACTTTGAGAGCAAGACTTATGATTTTTTTCCCCTTTTCCTCTTTTTGTGAGTGTGTATGTGTATGCTTCTGTGTGAGATTTTGGCTGTATAGCTTTGCTTCCACCATTTGTCCTAGGGTTCGATCCGTCTGGTTTTTTTCTGTTGTTTAATTTTTTTCTTAATAATTATTCTTTATTTTAATAACTTTATTTTCTTTTACTTTATCTTTTTTCTTTCTTTCTTTCCTTCCTTCCCTCCTTTAAACAATGAATCATCCCAAATTGAGGAGGTGGACTTTGAGAGCAAGATTTATGATTTTTTCCCCTTATCCTCTTTTTGTGAGTGTGTATGTGTATGCTTCTGTGTGAGATTTTGTCTATATAGCTTTTCTTCCACAATTTGTCCTAGGGTTCTATCCATCTGTTTTTTTTTAAATTTTTTTTCTTTTTTTTCTCTTAATAATTACTTTTTATTTTAATAACTTTATTATATTTTATCTTTAATTTATTTTACCTTATGTTCTTTCTTTCTTTTTTCCTTCCTTCCCTCCTTCCTCCCTCCCTCCCTCCCTTCACCTTTCTTTTTTTTTCTTTCTTTCTTTCTACTTCTACTAATTCTTTCCTTCTACTTTTTCTCCCTTTTATTCTGAGCCATGTGGATGAAAGGCTCTTGGTGTTGCAGCCAGGAGTCAGTGCTGTGCCTCTGAGGTGGGAGAACCAACTTCAGGACAGTGGTCCACAAGAGACCTCCCAGCTCCACATAATATCAAACGGTGAAAATCTCCCAGAGATCTCCATCTTAACACCAGCGCGCAGCTTCACTCAACGACCAGCAAGCTACAGTGCTGGACATCCTATGCCAAACAACTAGCAAGACAGGAACACAACCCCGCCCATTAGCAGAGAGGCTGCCTAAAACCATAATAAGTCACAGACACCCCAAAACACACCTCCAGACGTGGACCTGCCACCAAAAAGACAAGATCCAGACTCATCCACCAGAACACAGGCACTAGTTCCCTCCACCAGGAAGCCTACACAACCGACTGATCCATCCTTAGCCACTGGGGACAGACACCAAAAACAACGGGAACTACAAACCTGCTGCCTGCAAAAAGGAGACCACAAACACAGTAAGATAAGCAAAATGAGAAGACAGAAAACCACACAGCAGATGAAGGAGCAAGATAAAAACCCACCAGATGTAACAAATGAAGAGGAAATAGGCAGTCTACCTGAAAAAGAATTCAGAATAATGATAGTAAAGATGATCCAAAATCTTGGAAATAGAATAGACAAAATGCAAGAAACATTTAACAAGGACCTAGAAGAACTAAAGATGAAACAAACAATGATGAACAACACAATAAATGAAATTAAAACTACTCTAGATGGGATCAATAGCAGAATAATTGAGGCAGAAGAACGGATAAGTGACCCGGAAGATAAAATAATGGAAATAACTACTGCAGAGCAGAATAAAGAAAAAAGAATTAAAAGAACTGAGGACAGTCTCAGAGACCTCTGGGACAACATTAAACGCACCAACATTCGAATTATAGGGGTTCCAGCAGAAGAAGAGAAAAAGAAAGGGACTGAGAAAATATTTGAAGAGATTATAGTTGAAAACTTCACTAATAAGGGAAAGGAAATAGTTAAGTCCAGGAAGCACAGAAAGTCACATACAGGATGAATCCAAGGAGAAATACACCAAGACACATATTAATCAAACTGTCAAACATTAAATACAAAGAAAACATATTAAAAGCAGCAAGGGAAAAACAACAAATAACACACAAGGGAATCCCCATAAAGTTAACAGATGATCTTTCAGCAGAAACTCTGCAAGTCAGAGGTGACTGGCAGGACATATTTAAAGTGATGAAGGAGAAAAACCTGCAACCAAAATTACTCTACCCAGCAAGGATCTCATTCAGATTTGATGGAGAAATTAAAACCTTTACAGACAAGCAAAACCTGAGAGAGTTCAGCACAACAAAACCAGCTTTACAACAAATGCTAAAGGAACTTCTCTAGGCAAGAAACACAAGAGAAGGAACAGACCTCTAATAACGAACCCAAAACAATTTAGAAAATGGGAATAGGAACATACATATCGATAATTACCTTAAATGTAAATGGACTAAATGCTCCCACCAAAAGACACAGATTGGCTGAATGGATACAAAAACAAGACCCATATATTTGCTGGCTACACGAGACCCACTTCAGAACTAGAGACACATACAGACTGAAAGTAAGGGGATGGAAAAAGATATTCCATGCAAATGGAAACCAAAAGAAAGGTGGAGTAGCAATTCTCATATCAGACAAAATAGACTTTAAAATAAAGACTATTAGAAGACACAAAGAAGGACACTACATAATGATCAAGGGACCGATCCAAGAAGATATAACAATTGTAAGTATTTATGCACCCAACATAGGAGCAGATCAATACATAAGGCAAATACTAACAGGCATATAAGGGGAAATCGACACTAACACATTCATAGTGGGGGACTTTAACACCCCACTTTCACCAATGGACAGATCATCCAAAATTAAAATAAATAAGGAAACACAAGCTTTAAATGATACATTAAACAAGATGGACTTAATTGATATTTATAGGACATTCCATCCAAAACCAACAGAATACACATTTTTCTCAAGTGCTCATGGAAGATTCTCCAGGAACGATCATATCGTGGGTCACAAATGAAGCCTTGGAAAATTTAAGAAAATTGAAATTGTTTCAAGTATCTTTTCCGACCACAATGCTATGAGACTAGATATCAATTACAGGAAAATATCTGTAAAAAATACAAACACATGGAGGCTAAACCATACACTACTTAATAACGAAGTGATCACTGAAGAAATCAAAGAGGAAATTTAAAAAATACCTAGAAACAAATGGCAATGGAGACGCGACAACCCAAAACCTATAGGATTCATCAAAAGCAGTTCTAAGAGGGAAGTTTATAGCAATACAATCCTATCTTAACAAACAGGAAACATCTCGAATAAACAACCTAACCTTGCATCTAAAGCAATTAGAGAAAGAAGAACAAAAAAACCCCAAAGTTAGCAGAAGGAAAGAAATCATAAAAATCAGATCAGAAATAAATGAAAAAGAAATGAAGGAAACGATAGCAAAGATCAATAAAACTAAAAGCTGGTTCTTCGAGAAGATAAACAAAATTGATAAACCATTAGCCAGACTCATCAAGAAAAAAAGGAAGAAGACTCAAATCAATAGAATTAGAAATGAAAAAGGAGAAGTAACAACTGACACTGCAGAAATACAAAAGATCATGAGAGATTACTACAAGCAACACTATGCCAATAAAATGGACAAACTGGAAGAAATGGACAAATTCTTAGAAATGCACAACCAGCTAAGACTGAATCAGGAAGAAATAGAAAATATGAACAGAACAATCAGAAGCACTGAAATTGAGACGCTGATTAAAAACCTTCCAACAAACAAAAGCCCAGGACCAGACGGCTTCACAGGCGAATTCTATCAAACATTTAGAGAAGAGCTAACACCTATCCTTCTCAAACTCTTCCAAAATATAGCAGAGGGAGGAACACTCCCAAACTCATTCTACGAGGCCACCATCACCCTGATACCAAAACCAGACAAGGATGTCACAAAAGAAAGAAAACTACAGGCCAATATCACTGATGAACATAGATGCAAAAATCCTCAACAAAATACTAGCAACAGAATCCAACAGCACATTAAATGGTTCATACACCATGGTCAAGTGGGGTTTATTCCAGGAATGCAAGAATTCTTCAATATACGCAAATCAATCAACGTGATACACCATATTAACAAACTGAAGGAGAAAAACCTTCCTGTATGCAGAAAACTATAAGACACTGATGAAAGAAATTAAAGATGATACCAACAGATGGAGAGATATACCATGTTCTCGGATTGGAAGAATCAATATTGTGAAAATGACTCTACTACCCAAAGCAATCTACCGATTTAATGCAATCCCTATCAAATTACCAATGGCATTTTTTACAGAATTAGAACAAATTATCTTAAAATTTGTATGGAGACACAAAACACCCCGAATAGCCAAAGCAGTCTTGAGGGAAAAAATCAGAGCTGGAGGAAGCGGACTCCCTGACTTCAGACTATACTACAAAGCTACAGTAATCAAGACAATGTGGTACTGGCACAAAAACAGAAACATAGATTAATGGAACAAGATAGAAAGCCCAGAGATAAACCCATGCACCTATGGTCAACTAATCTATGACAAAGGGGACAAGGATATACAATGGAGAAAAGACAGTCTCTTCAATAAGTGGTGCTGGGAAAACTGGAGAGCTATATGTAAAAGAATGAAATTAGGACACTCCTTAACACCATACACAAAAATAAACTCAAAATGGATTCGAGACCTATATGTAAGACCAGACACTATAAAACTCTTAGAGGAAAACATAGGAAAAACACTCTTTGACATAAATCACAGCAAGATATTTTTTGATCTACCTCCTAGAGTAATGGAAATAAAAACAAAAATAAACAAATGGGACCTAATGAAACTTCAAAGCCTTTGCACAGCAAAGGAAACCATAAACAAGACCAAAAGACAACCCTCAGAATGGGAGAAAATATTTGAAAATGAATCAATGGAGAAAGGATTAATCTCCAAAATATATAAACAGCTCCTGCAGCTCAATATTAAAGATACAAACAACCCAATCCAAAAATGGGAAGAAGACCTAAATACACATTTCTCCAAAGAAGACATACAGATGGCCAAGAAGCACATGAAAATCTGCTCAACATCAGTAATTATTAGAGAAATGCAAGTCAAAACTACAATGAGGTATCACCTCACACCAGTTAGAGTGGGCATCATCAGAAAATCTACAAACAACAAATGCTGGAGCGGGTGCACTGTTGGTGGGAATGTAAATTGATACAGCCACTATGGAGAACAGTATGGAGGTTCCTTAAAAAACTAAAAATAGAATTAGCATATGATCCATCAATCCCATTACTGGGCATATACCCAGAGAAAACCATAATCCAGAAAGACATATGCATCCCAATGTTCATTGCAGCACTATGTACAATAGCCAGGTCATGGAAGCAACCTAAATGCTCATCAACACACAAATGGATAAAGATGTAGTGGTACATATAAACAATGGAATATTACTCAGCCATATAAAGGAACAAAATTGAGTCATTTGTTGAGATGTGGACAGATCTAGAGACTGTCATACAGAGTGAAGTAAGTCAGAAAGAGAAAAACAAATATCGTATATTAACGCATGTATGTGGAACCTAGAAAAATGGTACAGATGAACCAGTTTGCAGGGCAGAAGTTGAGACACAGATGAAGAGAACAGACGTGTGGACACCAAGGGGGGAAAACTGCGGTGGGGTGGGGATGGTGGTGTGCTGAATTGGGCGATTGGGATTGACATGTATACACTGATGTTTATAAAATTGATGACTAATAAGAACCTGCTGTATAAACAAACAAACAAAACAACTACTACTAAACTTTTTTTGGTTATTTGTATGGAAATATGTTAATATAAATATTTCAGACATTACATGAAATTTCTAAAAATCTTATATCTTCTGGTATAACGCTACAAGTCATAATTCTAGTTATTACTTTAAAATGTATATCTCAGAAATAACTAAATTTCCTTGTCAATTGCATTATTATGAACTTTCATCAATCTTTAACTGGGATCATTTTTAAGTCTTTTGTCATTTACAGACAGTTCTGGGTGTTCTCTGATGCTTTTGCAAATGTGTTCCTATAAAAGGGTTTCATCTTCAAGGAATTCATGGAAAAGACTCTGACAAGTACAGGTTTCTGATAACTGACTATACTGCTGAACTGAATGAATAAGCATTTTCAGAACGCTAATGGAAAACTGATGAACTCATAAAAGTGCTAACAAAAGATCAAGATGAAAAAAAATTAATTACAAGGGACTGAGTGAACTGATGAGGATGATTACAATTTTTGTGACTTTCTGTTTGAATAATAATAAAAAAAAATCCCACAAGGACTCAGAGGCAAAAAATATACAAATCAATTTTCACTGCAAAGTAAAGGAGCTGTTACGGTGGAGGATTACTGGACTGAATGTCAATATTATGACATAGTATGAGTGTGTTTCGTGTTTGGTAATTGTTGCTTTTGTTGTGATCATCCATTAAAAAAAAAGTCTAAAAATAATAAATGCTGGAGAAGGTATGGAGGAAAAGGACCCCTCTTACACTTTTGGTGGGAATGTAAATTATTACAGCCAATATTGAGAACAGTATGGAGGTTCCTTAAAAAACTAAAAATAGAGTTGCCATATGATCCAGCAATCCCACTCCTGGGCATATATCTGGACAAAACCATAATTCGAAAAGATACATACACCCCAATGTGCTTTGCAGTACTATTTACAATAGCCAAGACATGGAAGCAACCTAAAATATCCATCAACAGATGAATGGATAAAGAAGATGTGGTATATGTATACAATGAAATATTACTCAGCCATTAAAAAAAGAATGAAATAATGCCATTTGCAGCAACATGGATGGCCTAGAAATTATCATACTAAGTGAAGTAAGCCAGACAGAGAAATACAAGTATCATATGATATTGCTTATATGTGGAATCTAAAAATTAAAAAAAGATGCTAATGAACTTATTTATAAAACAGAAATAGACCCACAGACATAGAAAACAAACTTATGGTTACCAAAGGGGAAAGGGGGGAGGGATAAATTAGGAATTTGGGATCAACATATACACACTACTGTATATAAAATAGATAACCAACAAGGACATACTTTATAGCACAGGGAACTATGTCCAATATTTTATAATAACCTATAAGGGAATAGAATCTGAAAAAGAATATATATATATGCATATGTCTATATATATAATTGAATCACTGTGCTGTACACCTGAAACTAACACAACACTGTAAATCAATTATACTTCAATTTAAAAAAAAAGAAATACTATATGATCCAGCAATTGCACTTCTGGGTATATACTCCAAAAAATTGAAAACAGGCACTCAAACATATTGTACACTCATGTTTATAGCAGCATTATTTGTAACAGCCAAAAGGTGGAAGCACTCCAAGTACCCATTGGTGAATGAATGAATAAATAAAAGGTGGTATATACATAAAATGGAATAACATTAGCTTTGTAAAGGACCAAAATTCTGACACATGCTATGATATGACTGAACCTTGAAGACATTATGCTAAGTAAAATAAGCCAGACACAAAAGGACAAATATGACTCTAGTAATAAAGGTAACTAGAGTAGTCTAATTTATAGAGAAAGAAAATAGAATAGAGGGTATCAGGTACTGAGAGGAGGAAGAAATGATGAATTATTGCTTTATAGGTACAGAGTTTCAGTTTGGGATGATGAAAATGTTCTAGATATGGGTAGTGGTGAGGGTTGCCAAAAATGTGAATGTACCTACTGCACTGAACTATATACTTAAACTTAGCTATGTATGGTTTACCACAATGATTAATAGTGAGAAAGATTCTCTCCTTGGCTAAACTCTAGTCAGGCTCCTCTGAGCCTTCTTATTAACTTGGCCTCAACCTAGTGTACACAAACTGCACAAGTGATGTTTTTCACAGCTTCCACCCATTAAAAGAGTTCAAAAACACTACCATAGTTGCTAACAGCTCAAGGCTGCATCTCTAGGATGATGACTCCAGCCCCCTTAAGTTCCTGCTTGGGAAAGCTCAAGGCTGCCAAAAGAATTTATTGTTTGTTCCAGCCAACCCCTGAAGATAGGGCTCTTATCTCCTGATCTATGTGAGAGTGTAGGAGCCTAACTTTGATAAGTGCCAATTAACAAACCAAGATGACATAATTACATTAACCAATCCACTTTCCCACTTTCTGTAAATTTCCACTTCCTTGACTCTACTCAAGCTCCCACTATACTTCCTTCCCATTCCCTCATTATCCCTTTAAAATGCCCAGTCATTTTTGCATAAATCAAAGTTGAATTCAGTTCATGCTGAAGTTTTTTTCCCTACTGTAATAGTGTTACTGAATAAAACCTGTTCTTACCTCTTTAACTAGTGTCTGGCTTTATTTATCTTTGACAGTGATTAAGAGCATGGAGTGTAGGGCTTCCCTGGTGGCGCAGTGGTTGAGAGTCCGCCTGCCGATGCAGGGGACGCGGGTTCGTGCCCTGGTCCGGGAAGATCCCACATGCCGCGGAGCGGCTGGGCCCCTGAGCCATGGCCGCTGAGCCTGCGCATCCGGAGCCTGTGCTCCGCAACGGGAGAGGCCACAACAGTGAGAGGCCCGCATACCGCTAAAAAAAAAAAGAGCATGGAGTGTAGCCAGACTACCCTGTCTCAAATATGAGCAGAGCCAGTGGTTGTGGAAACTTGGTCAAGTCACATACCTCCTTTGTATTTCATTTTACTCAAGGGAAAATAGGAATAAAAATAGTAAGCTTATAGACAGGATTACATGAGACAATCCAGGTAATTAACTTAAAACAGTTCCTGGCACATAGTGAAGGCTACATGATGGTTTTACTTATCACAGCACTGTTGCTCAGCAGCTTGTTTAGAAACTGGTAGGCAATTTACAAAGGCGGAATATTTGGATAAATATTTGCAATATTTATGTAAAACAGTGGGTTATATAAAAAGTTCTTATAAATACAGAAAATGAATATTCTGATAGAAATACTTGCAAAAAGCAGGAACAGACAATTCATAACAAAAATTTGTCAATAAATATATAAAAATATCTTTGACCAAACAATTAGGGAAATGCAGAAGACAAATAAAAAAATATATATAATAAAACAAACAAAAAACCAGCAAGGAGATATCATTTGTCCTTTATGAGCCTTGCAAAGATGAAAGAATAAAACAAAAAATTGAAATATCCAGCACTGGTGAGAGCATATTGAAATGAATACTCATTCTTGAGTATGCTGTTTTATTTGTGAGTAAAATTCATTGACTAGAAAAAATGTCCACAACACAATGATGCATGAATAAAGCAGATTGTGAAACAGCATGTAAAATGTGGTAGTTATATCTGGTTGGCAGTATTTCACTGGTTTAAAAAAATGTTTTAGTTTCTTGTATTATTTGAAATTTTATAAGCATTTTTTTAACTGAAAAAAATGAAAACAAGAAAATTGTCTTAATCTTAAGTAGTAGATGAAGAGCAAGTATAGAGTTTTCAGGACAAAATCAGTGAGATTAAAGTGGTGCCTGCAAAAAGCTCAATTCCCCAGCATTATGTAGTAGGAACACTGACAAATAACATCCTACTGGAGTTCAGTTAGAAATTTACCTGTGTCTTTAGCAGAATTTGGAGAAACATGATAGTGATCAAAAACATGACTTGGTTATTGACTAGGGCTAGGGATTAAAATAAAAGGGCATAAAGAGAAGACTTCCTTCTTTAGAAACACCACTGTTGGTGAGCAATGACATTACTGGTTAGAGATTAACTAAAGGCAAATATAGACTTTGAGTGATTTTAGAAGAAGGATGGGAAGTGAATGAAGAAAACAATGCATTAATATATTTAATCCTTAAAACAATCCTATGAAGTAAGGACAATGATTTTTTCCTACTTTCCACATGAAAATTAAAGTGCAGAGAGGAGAGGTACTCACCCAAGGTCATAGAATTACTTAATAAAACACTAGTCTGAAGTGTTTAGGCTGTATATATACCAGTGCTTCTCAATTTTAATTTGGAGCATGTGAAAGAATGGGAATATTGGCAGAAGTCATAAACAGGTGGCCCAGAGGCAGAGCCAGCTTGCAGATTGTTTTGTTTGGCCAGCACCATATTTTATGTTTGCTAGTTTATTTCCTTTTGTTTTAAAAATATGGTAGATTTTAAATTCGCAAAAGTACACATAATATTTAGATCACCAGTTGTTTTTATTTTGATTTTTTTATGAAAAAAAATCTGAAGATCTGGAAATATTCTTGACTGCACCATAGCCATCTGTCAGGTCTGAGTTGAGGCAGTCCTCTTTAGAAGAGGCATGCACCCTCCACTCAGTCTGCCTCACTCCTTATATCACAGGTTTGGCCATATTGGAATTGATGGCATCTGCTATAGAACATACAAAGACCTTTAAAAAGCACCCTTAATTGTCTGTAAAGGTTAAAAGATTGTTATTTATTCTTTTGTAACCCAGATATTACTAGTGCCAGGTGAGGATAGAAAAAATTCCAACTAACCCTAGAATACATCTTTTCATTTTCTATATCCTCACAAAATCTTCCTATTAGCAGTATTAAGAAATTGCTATTTTGCTGATAATTTGTTAGGGGGGCAGAGGTTAGAGTTACATCACACCTCAAAAGCAAAATTATAAGAAAGTATCAATGAGGTATCTCTGTCGTTCCTCCAAAGTTCCCCTTCAACACCGGCACCCTTATCCCTCAGACCCATAGTTCAGCTCGTCTGCCCGCCTGGCTTTGGCCTCCAAAATCAAGCACAACTAACCCCCAACAGTTCTCCCTTTTCCTTCTTTTTTTTTTTTAATTAAAATATGGTTAACGTACATGGCCTTTATTATGTTGAGGTGTGTTCCCTCTATGCTCACTTTCTGGAGAGTTTTTATTATGGATGTGGAATTTTATCAAAAGTTTTTTCTGCATCTATTGAGATGATCATATGATTTTTATTGTTCAGTTTGTTAATGTGGTGTTATCACACTGATTGATTTGTGGATATTGAAAAATTCTTGCATCCCTGGATAAATCTCACTTTATCATGGTGTATGATCCTTTTAATGTATTGTTGCATTCGGTTTGCTAGTACTGTGTTGAGGATTTTTGCATTCAAGTTCATCAGTGATATTGGCCTATAATTTTCTTTCTTTGTGAGATCTTTGTCTGGTTTTGGTATCAGGGTGATGCTGATGCTCATAGAATGAGTTTGGAAGTATCCCTTCCTCTGCAATTTTTTGGAATAGATTGAGAAGGATAGGTTTTAACTCTTCTCTAAATGTTTGGTAGTATTCACCTGTGAAGCCACATGGTCCTTGATGTTTGTTAGTTGGGAGTTTAATTACCAATTCAACTTTATTACTGGTAATTGGTCTCTTCAAATTTTCTATTTCTTCCTGGTTCAGTGTTGGGAGATTGTACCTTTGTAAGAATTTGTCCACGCTTCCAGTTTATCCATTTTATTGGTGTATAGTTGCCCAGCAATTCTACCCTAGGTATATATCAAAAAACCCCAAAAAACACTAATTTGAAAAGATATATGCACCCCAATGTTCATAGTAGAATTATTTACAATTGCCAAGATATGGAAGCAACCTAAGTGTACATCAACAGATGAATGGACACAGAAGATGTGGTATATATATATACAATGGAATACTACTCAGCCATAAGAAAGAACAAAATTTTGCCACTTCCAGCAACACAGATGAACTTGGAGGGCATTATGCAAAGGGCATTATTCTCTGTCAAAGTCAGACAGAGAAAGACAAATACTGTATGGTATCACTTATATGTGCAATCTAAAATAAAACAAATAGTGAATATGACAAAAATGAAGCAGACTCACAGATATAGAGAACAAACTAGTGGTTAACAGTGGGGAGGTGGGGTAGGAGCATTATAGGGGTGGAGACATGGGAGATACAAACTACTGGGTATAAGATAGGCTCAAGGATATATTGTGCAACATGGAGACTATAGCCAAAATTTTATAATAACCGTAAGTGGAAAGTAACCTTTAAAAATTGTATAAAAAGTAAAAGAAAAAAGAAAAACAAACAAAAAAGGAATATAGTTGACCTAGAATAATATATTAGTTTCAGGTGTACTACATAGTGATTTGACATTTGACTACATTATGAAGTGATCACCATGATAAGTCTAGAAACCATCTGTCCCCATACAAAGTTGCTGCAATATTATTGGCCATATGCTTTATGCTATACATTACACCCCCATGGATTATTTACTTTGTAACTAGAGATTTGTACCTCTTAATCCCTTTCACCTTTTCCCCCACCCCAGTTCCCTTCCCTCTGGCAACCACTCATTTGTTCTCTATCTACGAGTTTGTTTTCATTTTGTTTTGTTTTTTAGATTCCACATATATGTGAGATCATATGGTATTTGTATTTCTCTGACTTATTTCACTTAGCATAACATCCTCCAGGTCCATCCATGTTGTTGCAAATGGCATGATTTCATTTTTTAATGGCTAAGTAATATTCTACATATACACATACATGCCACATCTTCATCCATTCATTTATCAATGGACACTTAGGTTGCTTCCATATCTTTCCAATTATAAATAATGATGCAATGAACACTGGTGTGCATATCTTTTCAAATTAGTGTTTTTGTTTTCTTTGGGTAAATACCCAGAAGTGGAACTGCTGGATCATATGGTAGTTCTATTTTTAATTTTTTGAGGAACCTCCATACTGTTTTCCTTTGTGGCTGCACTGATTTACAATCCCACTAACAGTGTGTGAGGGTCCCATTTTCTCCACATTCTCATCAACACTTGTTTTTTTCTTGTTTTTTTGATACCAGCCATTCTGATGGCTGTGAGGTGGTATCTCAATGTGGTTTTAATTTGCATTTCCCTGATGATTAGAGATTTTGACCATCTCTTCATGTGTCTGTTGGCCATCTGTATGTCTTCTTTGAAAAAATGTCTATTCAGGTCCCATGCCCATTTTTTAATCTGGTCGTTTGTTGATGTTGAATTGTCTGAAGTTTTACATATTTTGGACATTAACCCCTTATCAGATTTATTGTTCGAAAACACCTTCTCCCATTCAGTAGGCTGCCTTTTCATTTTGTTGGTAGTTTCCTTCATGGTGCAAAAACTGTTTAATTTTTGGAGACCTACTTGTTTATTTCTGCTTTTGTCCCTTGTGATTTGGGTGTCATATCCATAAAATCATTGCAAAGACCAATGTCAAGGAGTTTTTTCCCCTATATTTTATTCTAGGCATTTTATGGTTTTAGGTCTTGCATTTAAGTCTTTAATCCATTTTTAATTTATTTTTGTATATAGTGTGAGAAAGAAGTCTAGTTTGATTCTTTTGCATGTAGCTGTCCAGTTTTCCCAACAAATTTTCCCTTTTCTTAGGCAGAGCAATTGAGCTCTTTCTTATTCTTTTAGCTTCACAATTATAGCATAACTCTGTTAACAAAGGGCTGACCTTAGGATCAACTCTCCTTAGAAGTTGCAGGGGATCATAAATAAAAAATTATTTATAGCAAGTAACATATTTTCCCTTTTACATTTGTATTTAAATTCCTCCAAACTCATGGCTATTCTATACCATTGAGGCAGCAGTAAACTGGGAATAAAGAACCACATTTTAGCTCTGACTCTGCCACTTACTAACTGAATTACTTAGAGTAAGTTTCATATATATTAGGTTCTCAGATTTTTCATTTGTAAAATGAGAATACAATAATTACACTTCCTATCCAATGGGTTATTATTACTATCAAACATAGTTTATAACCTGAAAACACATAGACAATAAGAATTGTCATTTTTTAAAGTGCCTTTTTAAATGTTCTGGAAATTAGATTTTAAATGTTCAAGAATACCTTTTCTTGAACACCTAGTGTATGCCAAGCATTGTGCTGGATATTTTGTAAAAACTTTCTACTTTAATCATCTCTGCAACTCTTTGAAATAGTAGTGATACATATTTTTCACCGAAAGAAACTAAAACTCAGAGAAGTTAAATAGCTTGCCAAAGGCCATCTGTCTGAGTCAAAAGCCCATGTTCTTTCGATGACACCACATTGTCATCCATCCATTAACTTGGAACACTCTGGATGTATCTAGAGAAGGCTACGAAATTATTTGACCTTGCAAAACATTTTTGGATTCTCATGTACACAGCCTCAGGATTAAAAACATTAAGTAACCTGAAAATATTTTATATCAAATACTTAGTACTATTTGAGTACATTATTTAGTAGAATTATGGTATTTATATAGCAATCAATTCTACTTATAAATAGTCTTTTTCTATTCAGTCTTACACCTATCAGTTAGTCCTGTCTTCTTGCAAACAAGGAAGCAACCACAGGAAATTAGGCTCCAGGGAGGTGGGAACAAACTATCACTTACATTGGATTATTTTTATGCTGGAACAATACATTTTGAACAAAAAAATGATGGAGGTAGTGGATTTTGTGAAGGTATAAACTGAGCATTTGTAGCCACCTAATGACTACTGACACACTAATCCTATCTTGATTTTTTGTTTAGTTTTCATTTTCAAATGATTCTGAGCTAACATGGCAACACAGTCTCAAGTATGCTCACTTCTGCTCTCCTCTTCTTTGAAGAGGTTCTTTGCAATGCTCTTTGAGGGGCAGCATTAGAATAGGACAGAATGATTTAGCAAAAAGAACTGAAAAGAGTCCCTCTTGGATTTTTTCCAGTGTTAGAGAAGAGAGATTTGCAAGAAAAAATTAACGTTCATTTCTACTCACTAGGTGAGAACTGGGTTTAAATTTGATTGGTAATGTTGTGATATCAGAATAAAATTGTTTGTCTGCTAATAAGATATATTTCCTATTTCATTCTTCTAATAATACTTCTAGGGCCCTCAATTCTATTTTGACTGAAAGTAATAACAAAGAATCAAATAATGATTTGATTTGCTCACTCCCCTACCCACAGCCATCTATTTTCTAAGACGTTCATCATTTGGATATAAACTAAATCTCTTTAATGTTAAGAAGACTGGAGAGGATAACATCTTTCATCAGCCTGCTGGTGCTGCGAATTTGTTTGTGAAAAGTTGCCCCTTATTCAAGTTGAATCTGGGGAAACTCCCAAACATTGGCTAATTCAATGGCTGGAAAGTCCTGAGGGGCCTATGAATTTGGCAAGCATAAAGATGTAGAAGCAGGCCC
Source organism: Tursiops truncatus (assembly GCF_011762595.2). Lineage (NCBI taxonomy): Eukaryota > Metazoa > Chordata > Mammalia > Artiodactyla > Delphinidae > Tursiops > Tursiops truncatus. Next base: position 32,636,043 of record NC_047055.1, read on the forward strand.
AGATGGTTTCTTCTGGCCTGTGAATCGTCAGCCATCTCTGCTCTACCTTCCTCAGGCTTGAGGTTGGTAAATAGTCAAAGAAAGAAACAAGCATGATCAGCAGCAGTGACTTCAACTTGTTGAAAATAAGAAATCTAGTATTTCACTTGGGGACCACAGGGCATATGGAAAAGTTAGAACACTTTAGAGGAAAAAAATATCTAATATGCTGGAGATAAAAAGAGAAAAGCTGAATTGTGACTTCTAAATAAGGAAGTTAAAAGGACTATGGATGTTTTATTTTCTTTAAAGATAGTGGTAGTTAAAAAAGAGGTATTGTCACAGGGATAATGGTCTTCTATAGCTATGTAAATGTCAAAGGGAAATCAGGATATCTATATTTCCTGAAAAAAAATTGAATTGATCTTTTGTGAAAGTTCAGTGACAAAGATCACTATTATGCCAGATGATAGATGTACACCAAGCCATTTTGTCTGATGTATAGAGGTGTGGTTGAATAACAGCTATACTGTAGTCTATTAATAACTACCTTTTCCTAACACAGAGGAACAATGAATTATTACCTGCTGTGACAATCAATTAACTGTAGGAAAGAAAAACAATATATTCAGTCATTTTGTTTTACTTTTCTTTTAGGGCTTCTTACACAAATACAAGGCATGACTATAAAACAGCAAGATTAGTGTTTATATAAACATACAAGCATTGTTAGATTTCAGCGAATTTTGTCCTCTTCAAAGTAATCATCTTGACTGTACACATGATAACAATTGGTTCCAAATTGTCCAGGACAAACAATCTAGATGTCCTGTAATTTTATTATTCTCAATAAAGGTAATTCATGAATGATAGAATGCAATATTAATCTGAATAATTTTGCATGACTTTTCACAGATATTTATAAATCAGGAAAAGTCCTTGATCAAATCATGTATTGTGATTTGGCATTCAGTAAATATGGTTACAGAAGCTATGTAGTTATTCTAGCAATGTGTAGAACACTTTCGGGCAACTGTCACCAGTATCAGCTTATGAGTCACACGAGGAAATCACTGTTATTACTTTATCTCACTGTGAGATATGTTCCTACAGCTGAGCATAAAAGCATCTCAGCATCCCATTTTCTTTGCACAGGTTTCCTAAGATGACTTCTGAGTAGAGTACTTCCATATTAAACTGACATACTAAAATGTTGAAAAGAACATGACTGCCATTCTCAGAGGTTTCATTACTAAAATGCTGAAAATCTTGAATTCTAAGGACAGTACTATGATGTATGGTATATCACATTAAATGCAATGGAAGCTTTTATCCTAGGGATTTAAAATGCCCTCATCATTTCCATGTATGACTTCCTTATAGATCAGTCCATTAATCTACAGGTATTAATGGGTGATGTATTTGTGCCTAGTGCTGTGGTAGCTGCAGCCAACTAGTTTGCAGAAGGCATTGCCAGTTACAATTTTAATAATGAGAAATAGATGAACTAAGAAATTAAATCATTAACCTGAGTTCACATAATGACACACTGGTAATCCCAGCAGAGAAAGCCACTTTCTTAATCTTGGCTCAGTGATCTTTCATGAATAGCTCTCTTTTTCTCTCTCTCTTTCACTCTGCGCATACACACACACACACACACACACGCACACACACACACACACACACACACACACACACACACACACACCCCCTACTCTATAGCCTTATTTTCTAAAGTATTTAAAACCATGGCTGTTGATGTTTTTCTCTGACCGTGTATATACTTAAGGATGTTCAGAGTGGGATATGGGGATGTGAGATGTGGGGAGGGAGGGTGACATCATAGCATGATTTATACTAGGTCTGTTAAAGAAAGTTTTAAAAGACTGCAAATCCATAAATAATCCTATTGGGTTCATCCACTTGAAAGCATAAGGAGAAGAGGTCTCTCATAACTGGGTTGGGACAGGAAGGTAGAGAGTTATCCACAGAGAGAAGCTACTGACTGATCATGAGAGAAAATGGAAAAGGCCAGACTCTTAAAAATGAAAGTTCGTAGTTTGTTTCCTGTGGCTAACAGGCACTCTGACGTATCTCACACTTTGAATCCCTGGCTGAATGAGGTATGGGTTATGGATCACTGAGGAAAGGTAGGGAGAAGGGTTGTGGTAAGAGCTTCAGTCCCATAGTTTCAGCCTAATTAAAAAATTCAAATAAGCCTGAGGACAGAGGTGGTAGAATTACAGAATTTTCTGATATGATGCCACAGGCAATTTTTCATACCATTTCCAATCTACAGCTTCCTTATTGTTGTGATCTTTGGGTCCCAAAGAAGATGTTTGTTTGGGGGAAATGACTGTAATGAACTATTATCAGCTGAATTTATTGCTTCTATGTAAAGGCACCATGTTGCGTATTTTAAATGCATTCTATCAATTTATGCCCACAATGGTTTTCAGACATAGGTGCTATTATTATCCCTGTTCTATAGATAAGGAAATTCAAGCTCAGAGAATTTAAGCAACATGTCCTTGATCACACTACAAAATACTGATGGAACTAAAGCTACCAACTAGGTTGGTCTGACTGCATTTGGTCCTCATAATGGCCCTGCAAGAAAAGTGAATGGAGAAATGGAGTCTCCTGCTAGATTCTTCATTCATTCTTTCATTGAACAATTATTTGACTTATATTCTGGACCACTCACTGTGTATTCACTGAGAATACAGTCATAAACAAAACAAACTTGGTCCCTGTTCTCATGGAGCTCACCATTTTGGGGAAAATATAATTATAAACAAAATCTCCTCCCAATTCAGAAAACCTCCTCACAAAGGTAGCAGACAAAGAAACAACTGTATTATTGAACAAGCAATAAGTCAGAATTCAATGCACATCACAGGCAATCCGCTAAAGAGATTGCAACAGCAGAAAGAAACATTACTTGTTTATACAGCTAAATGGATACAACACATTAAATTCATGTTCTCAATATAAAATTGCTAATTTTCTGCTGTCTTTATGACTGAAGGTAGGTTTTGCCCTTTGGAGTCACTTGCCAGCTGAATTTAGGCCTATATCCTCCTAGGAAACTGGGAGATAGGACATTATATTCTTTGATGATTACATTTCAAAGAGATGACTCTCAGGTCCTTGAGGAAATATTCCTGAGTTGTGAGACTCACAAGAGGCTTATATAGTCATTAAAAAGACTTACACACATTTGAAGAAGACGGAAAGAATTTTTGAAAAAGGGGGAGGGGAGTCTCTTCCCTTATTTTCAATAGGGTGAATTTAAGTCACTTAATTTGTATTTGATATTACACCATTAAGTGGGGAAAATAGATAATAAACAAAATGTGCATAAATATATAATTATACATCTTGATATTCTATGCAACCAGCATGCTATAGGAGAAAAAAATTAAAGGAAGGATCTTAATCTAGTCTAGGAATTGCTCCTCAAAGAAGTTATTTTTAAGATGTATCCTTAGCAATGAGCAGGAATTAGTTTCTTAATGAATAGGAAGAAGAGCTTTCCAAGAAAAGGCAACAACATGTATGAAAGCTGAGATGGGAGAGAGCTCAATGTCTTCAAGTAAAAGAAGGCCATTGCTAGAGCTAAATGAACTAGAGAACAAGTGACATGAGAATTTCATACATGGCTAGAGTTATACTGAGGTATCTCTCAACCAAGGGAAATATAGAAACAAGGGAAACATGAATGCCTTCTGAGACTTACGTTTTAAACATACAAACCATGAGAGTAGAAAATTGTTCATGCAACTGAAAGAAAGAAAATAATTCCCAGACTGGCAAGCCTTGACAGGGACTTGACTGCAATTAGCAGCACATCCCAAAAAATAGTTAACGGTACCATATTGTGCACTTAAAAATTTGTTAAGAGGGTATGTTAAGTGTTCTTACCATAGTAGAAAAATAAATTAATGAAAAGAAATAGGGGAGACAACACCAAGTCATAGCAAATCAAATTGTACAGAGCAGCAGAGAATAGGATTACAGCCAATTTCTCATTGGAAACAATGCAAGCAAGTACTAAAAAACAATCAGCCTGTACTTCTATAGCTCAATGGAAATATCTTTTAATAAAAAAGGTAAAATAAAGATGTTTTGAGGAACAAAATGATTAAATAGTTCATCATCAACAGACAAGTAATACAAGAAATATTAAAGAAAGTTCTTAGGGCAGAAGGAAACAGATATCAGATAGAAAATACAACTGCACAAAACAAAGAGCACTGGAAATGGTAACTAGATAGGGCAAATAGATAAGATTGCTTTCTTGTTACTTAAATCTCTTTAAAATATAATTGACTTTAAGTGAACAACAAAAAACGAATTAGAAGATTTGACCAGTAAAATATAAACAAAAACATCACTAAGACAAGCAAAGGTAATCCCAAACAAGCAGTATTCAGAGTACCCTAGCCCAAAGAAAAATTATTTTGTCCCTGTGGCAAATACATCCATACTACAGGAGTGCAATTAAATAGAAGTCTAATAAATTCTCCTTATCCTAAGTTCAGATTCAACAATTAAAATTTGGATAAGATTTTATGTATTCCACATAGCATGCCTATGAGGAGAGAATGAAATGGTGAGAGAAGCAGAGCCCTGTCCCACTTGGCAGTTCTTTTTCTTAATGTCAAATTGCTATAAAATATTAAGTTGAGCTTAATTAATGTGTGTTTGCTCTGTTAAAAATTCTGATTTTCATGTCAGCAAAGGCTAAAAGTCCTCTGTAACTGCTTCTCTGGGCAGCTTTATGGCCTTCCTCTTCATTGCTATTCAGTTTCCTATGGAAACTTCTATAGGCAAGTTATTCATCATGGACCTGTTCACCTATTTTTCTTCACTCATAGGGTTTGACCCATCTTTCTCTATTTTGTTTGTGATTTATTTTGTCATCTAGATCTTTCTCCCCTAGGCTACCTATAAAACATAATGCATTGTTATATCCAAACATTGCTGAAAATATATATGATATAAAAGAATTGTTACTATGTACTAAAAAGATTTAGAGAGCAATTCTTAAATAGGTTTGTTTTCTATCTACTTGCTATCACCTGGCCTCACTCTTTACTGAAATGCAGAGGGATAAGGTTTGCTCTTTCCTCGTGCCCTTATGGACTCTAACTTGATTATGATTTCAGAAAATGACATCTTCCCTGACTCCCTTTTTAAACATAATTTTTGCCTCCATCACATTATTATAGCTAAGTGTTGCCACACAGTATGTAGCAGAGTGTGGTGGGCAAGTATATATGTATTGTGATTAGGCTTTCTAGATTCAAATTCAGACTCTAATCTTGGATTTTGGGCAAGTTATTTAGCATTTTGTGCCTGTTTCCTCACCTGTAAAACAGGACTAGTAATACTCTCTAGCTCATAGAAGATGAAATAAGATAAAACTCAAAAAGTACTTGAAGGATCTGGCACTTATAAAGTGTTCAAATGATAGCTAATACCATATTTTTCTACTTCTATTCTTCTATGCCAACTCTTCCCATATTAGACAGACAGCATCCATGTGTGAGATACACCCCAAGAGGTAATCAGATTTTGATAACACCTTCTTCTTTCCAAATGATAAGGAAGTAAAACACTCCTATCATTTGTAATTCCCCAGTGATTAACACTGGTAATGGTAGTTCATACAGGCTGTGGCATAGAAAAAAACAACCTTGGGGATCTGGGTAATTATTCATTGAACTTTAGGGGAGGAAAATCTTTTCTTCTACTCTCTTAGGTTCACAGCTAGGACTTGAAAATTTAAATTACAAAAGATAGATTAACAGGGAAAAAAGGCATACAAATTTTATTTTATACGCAAAGGGGCTTCCCAGAAAAAAAGGGAAAAAAATCCATAGAAACCATTGGACTTAGGAGCCTATATACCATTTTAACAAAGGGCAATAAATGTGGAGAGGTGACTAGACATAGAAAAGGGAGTTTGGGCTTCTAGGTACGGTAAAATGTGGGAAGGTAAATATATGGTGGAGAGTAATGGTAGATAAGTGTTATTTAGTAAGGTTTCTTTATGCAGATTCATCCCAGTGCCATCTCCACCTATGGTATTAAGAATTGTTATCCTCCTCCTTGTGTGGGAGAGTGGGACATTTTTTCAAAGGCAATGTATGCCCTTATTTTTGTTAGATGCGGGGAGGGCAGAGAGTTCTTCATGTGTCTGCTGCTTCTCAGTTGCCTTCAGCTCAAAATAATCCTTTTGCCATATTTTAGAGTGTCACATTCTAATCCCTTTCACAATCAACAAATAGTTTTTGAATGGCAACTATATGTCAGGTGTTGCTCCAGGCACTGGAGTTCGTGGAGCTGACTTTTTTTGGTTGGAGAGACAGAATACAAATAAACAGAAAGTAAATATAATATTGGAAAAATAACAGAGAGTAAGGGGACTGAGAGTAATAACATGAAAATACTACTTTAGATATATATACTTTCCAGTGAGTTACCTTTGACTCCATCTTTTGTTTTTTCCCATTTACAAGAACACATCATACTGCAAGCTTGAGTGACATACCATTGGGATAATCCTCTGTATGTTTTACCTTACCTCTAAATGTAAGCCTTTTGGAAGGTTTAGACTAAGCATAAGTGGTAATAAATGTGAACAAGGACACAACTGATTATCAATATCATGCAATATTCTAGGTCCCAAGTATCTGATCCTAAGTCCCCAGAGACCATCAGTGCTTCATAGCTATAACTCATCCTTACCCAAAGTATCACCTATTATTTCTTCCATTGCATTTTGGTTTCTAAAGGGTTCTTCTTCATTCTTGGCAAAGTTACAAAGAAGAAATGATTAACACAAGTTCAAGGAATGATCAATTCTTTTCTGGCTCAGATTACAAACTATTCCTACTTCTTCTTATTCTCATAGAAGGAGCTATTCCTTGTATGCTCAGGGGAATGATATTCTTAAAATTATTGTTAATATTTTACCATCACAAAAACCAAGAATCATAATCATCATCATTTTCAACAGCAACAGCAAACTATTAAAGTATCCTTAAGGGAAAAGAAAGGAAAACAAAAGAAATTTTTCTCTGAAAATTTCCAGCACTTAATAGATTGCTCTCAGTATGTGGAAATAAACAATCAGTATTGGACAACAGAATTAGATACGACTAAAAAATTCTGCTAGTCCAGGCATCACTTCACAAGTGAAAAAGACTGCTATTTTCAGCCTGACAGAATATGCTTCAAATCCTCAAATCTTCAGTCATATCTGATCCAACTAAAGATCCAGTCAAGGTCTTTGTTTTACCAAAATAAGTGCATCACCATGGAAGCTTTCCATAAAACTCTATAGAATCCAAATGTCCAGTTTCCTTATGAAAGGAGAAAAGAGCAATACTGACACAGGAAGATGAAATTAATTGGATCTATATTTCATTTCAGATCTCTAAGTCACTGCTGATAAAGGAGTCTTTAATCTCCAGTGTAGGGGAACTCTGTATCCCAAGCACAATTAAAATCTATCCGCCAAAACTAGCTCTTTGAAAAATGTAGCCTTCATAACCTTACCAGCATTCAGGGGAATAATTTCTTACCACCTGCATTATCAGTTCTATCCCTTTTATGAAAGAGTCTGTCAAAAATGCAGTCCTGTAAGATGGTTATGATTTTAATCTCTCTAGATTGGAAAGGGAGCACAAGTGCTTTTGATTGCAAATGTTTGCTAAAAGTCAATACAGCTTTTTTTCCCTCATATTCTTTAACAAATTAATAACATTTGGGGGAAAAAAACACCCGAAAGTCTCAATATTATTTGTGAAACACCAAGGTAGTCTCAAATAATGAACATGTTCTGAAACAATTATTTTTTCTAATTGGAGGAAAATGCATACATGTCAAATAACTTTGTACTGTAAAAAACATAATAACTCCCAGTCAACATTTAAATATATTAGGTGTATATATGTAAAGTGTATACTATACATACCACAGGATATGTGTATATGTGCACATATTATGGATTTCCATAGTTGAGCATGTTTCTGAATTATCCCTCGTAACAACAAACAGGAGAAGAAAACACCTGGGGTGCCCAAGGGCATCACAACAGATATGAAAACTGTATCGGTACAAAGCACATAATAGTACATGAAAAAGTGCTATGCCTGTATGAGCTGAATATTATTCACAGAGACAGATTTTCTCTTATGAATTTTGTTTTCTTATTGCTTCTAAAATAGAAAATGTAAGATGATGAGAGAATGAGACACACGCACCACAAATATTTCGGTCCCTAGATGTGTTCAGTTACACACACACACACACACACACAAACGGCTTGGTGAAATTGTGACGGCTGTAGCATATGGGCAGGTATTGTTTTCTTACCTCTCTTGAACCCACAACCTGTGTTCTGCAGTAGGTCCATTCAGGCCAGAGGAAAGCGTCTCTCCAAATCCCTCTACAAGTTACTTCCTGGGATTAGTTTAGTCTGCAAAAGAGAAAAGAGAAAGGATTAGTTTAATGTGGAGAATCGGGAAAGTAGAAAGGAATGAAGAGGAGTGTGGGGAGGGAACTGCTATTTGGAGCCAGTTGGACCCCATTGCTCTCTTAGTCACACCAGCATCAGCAATACTTTGTCTGGGTATACCAGACCCTCCTTGATGCTGAGAAACTGGGAATATTTAATAAGGTTCATTAACATACTCAGCATGCATTTCTAGACACATGGAGTATCTAGATTTTTTTACATCAGCACTAGATTCTTATGCTTAAAGGCTTTAAAAATGAACTACTTCCACACATTTTCTATTCTACTTGATTGGTTTGTTAAAGGTTTCTCTTTCATCCAAGTTTCACTTTGGTTGATTTTCAATTCTTAATTCTACTTTCCATGAACTCTTCTCCCAGGCTTCATCTATCTCCTGAAAGGCTGATGCACTTAATACTTTCTCTTCTCATCCTGGAGTTTTAAGAAGAGGTATAAATCTTATCTGCTGATTTGAATAACGCCACCTTGTATGTCATCTCTGGAAGTTTTCTTACTATTTTTCATGCTAATTTTGATGGCTAAAATTGCAATCTTAGAATGTCTTGTGGCCCCCCCCCAGAGAACTGTACATGCAGGAAATATAAGAAACACATAAGCCCTTCTGGGATTCTATTTACTCCAAATAATGCTGTTTTGTTGCTGATTTTAAGAATTAGATGCAATAATTATACTCCACATCATTCTTACTAATAACTAGACCTATTTTATTTAGTGTATTGGATTGTGTTTATCAGTTGTAGAAACATAATCTGGAAAATCAGTTTTACTCATTCTGAATAGCCTAAGAAATGATATTCAGGGAAGCAGTTGTGAGAAACTGCATCAGGGTATCTTCAATACATGATCATCATCAGCTTTCCTATTTTCTCTAACCAGAAAATTGTACCCTAACTAAGCCACTATGAAATGGCCTTTACCTCCTCTGTAATCTTTGAAACTGCCACTCCTGTGCTCCTACCCCAACTATCTTTGCTGAACAAAACATACCTTCTTACCTATATCTACAGACACAAATCATAGGAAGCATCCCTGACATGTTAAATTGACTTCAAATTGCTTAAGTTTGTTTTTTATTTTGGAGGGTGAGGTAGAGGGCCAGAGGGCTAGGAGGGTTATTCTATATGGATTACAACCTTTTAAAACAAGCTTTGTATAAGAAATAAAATAAAGAAGAGGAATGAAGATAGACTGAAGAACATTAGAGGAGGTAGACATAGAGAGTGATTATATTTTCAAGCAATACTATTCTCTTTATCACATGGATTCTGTAGAATAATCATCTATAATCTACTGTGTATATTTGTGTTCAAATTTGATATTCAGAAACATAAAGATCTGATCTCTAGCATTTTGAACTCCAACAATATAAAAACCAACACAAGATAATGTACCATAATGAAAGCAGTTTTGCCTATGTCATTCAATTATAATATTGGCAAGAAAAGAGGCAGTTTGAGAGGAAAGATAGATAGCTAAAATGTTGAGTTTGGGAACAGAGGTTATTTGAGGTGGTAGCAGCATTTCCAAAGAGAGAGATTCTTGCAATAGTAGAAAGCTAGCAATTGGAGTGCTGGTGGGAATATGTGACTGGTGAGTAAATTGGAGGATCATCAGCAGAGACTGGACAGTCAAAACACAGGGAATTCATGTAGATAAAAACATATCCTGGGGGAATTCTGGTAAGTATGGACGTGAAGGAGAAAGTGGAGCCATTAAAGAGGGAGAAAGAGTAATCAAAGACATTTTGAACACACGCTCTGTGCCTGGTACTGTGCTAAATGCTAGAGATACAAAGATAAATAAACTATGGTTTCTGCCCTCAAGTTCACAGTATGGTCCAAGGAAACAGATATTCTGGTAACTACTTGCAATAAAGATTATAACAGACATTTATGACAAGGACAGAGTAGACACATAGAAAGGATAAATGAACTATGGGGAAAGAATAAGAAAAGCACGCACTCACAGAACATTTTAGTAGATGCTTAGTAATGTTTAAAGTCTTTGCATAATTATTTTAAAATCTGTGCAGGTATATTATGAAGTAGATTCTAATATCATGCTCTTTTTACAGATCATGAGACTGAGGCTTGCCAGGATCTCACAGCTTTGAAGTAACAGAGCTGGCAGGCAGACTAGTTCCAGAAGCTTTAAGAATACTCACCACACTTTAAAGGGAAAAAAATAGAGCATGAGGTGTTTGGCTTGGTAATGAGGAATGTGTTAGTAATGTTAGGTATTCAAGGTTGGAGAAAGGTATTCTAGACAAAGAAAAAAACATAAGCACAGAGCCATGCCATTGCAAGACATATTCTACAAGTAAGTCAGTATAACCTAGCTATTTAACACAGCATCCTGACTTGGAACCTAGCCTTGACAATAAGAAAATGCTGCTTTCAGCTGCTGTGTGGTTTATAGTATATTAAATTATCAAAACGATTTCTATTTAGCTGGTGCCTCTATTGGTCTCACTTTTAACTAAATGCTATATAAAACTATCTTCTCAATCACTGGTATTTTACAAAACTATATCAAAATAAAATAAAAATAGAGAAGCAATGTCCTTCATCATCATCATGATCATCATCAATCTAAACAATCCAAAGTAGCTCAGTTTACTTTGATTTATAAAAGCACCATGCAGGCTCTGCCAAAACACAGACAAGAAATTTCTTCTTCTCTTCAACATGTAGCTGGTGTTTCTGCATTCCATCATAACCTTTATATACCAATTATCACGCCCAACTTTCCCTCTTGAACCATCATTTTCTATACTCCCCAGCTAGCCCTGTCATCTCTCCCCCTTTCCTCTTCATAGTTCCCAATTTCCTTTTGTCAAATAGTTCTTCCAAATTTCTCAACTCATTCTCAATAACAGCCAACAGCACCAGCATCTTAAGGCAGAGAACACAAAACTGGGAGGTTGCTTTCTATGCTGCTGTGTGACAGAGCAATTATTACATTTCACTTAGCTGACCAGTCCAGAGATTAGATTGGAGATTGGCTGTCATACTGAAGTCTGGGTTCTGAAATATTTTCTCTTCTTGTAGGAGTGTTTTACCTGAATTACTCTTTGATCCCTTTTTTTTTTTTTTTTTTAGAGAAGCCTATGGAATGAAACAGCCCTGCTGCATCTTTAAAATGTTTCCTCATTTTCAGCTTCTGCAGTCCTGTCTCAATAAATTGAATTAGAGATGAATTTGTTGTGTTTGTCTATGGAAAAACACTCCTTTATAGTAGTGATAACTGTCAGGAGAGGAGAGAGAAAGGACTTTGTGAATATTTATTATACTTCAAAATGACTCATATGCTAATAAACCTAATGCCTTAGGGCCAGTTGGGAACCTTATGCATAGATTAGAAAAGGATTAAGAGCAGCAATTAATTTAGTAACAAGGATAAGTGAAATGGGAGTTTTTCTTGAGGGAACTCTTTTTAGAATGTGTGTTCAATTTGTTCCCAGTTTCAGGTTTCCTTTGTTTCTTTTACCTGTTGACTTTAAACAATTCAGAATAGAACACTTCTGCCTTTGCATTCAGTTTACCTTATCCCTATGCTATATATGATTGACTTTAAGAGATACAATGTTCCTATTCTCAAGAACGTTGCAGTCTCAATGGAGGGACATTACATCATATTGTAACTGCTTGTTTATTTGTTGTTAAAGAGCAACAGGATACAGGATGTTACTGTAGTGCATAGGAAGACCATGTGATGTTTCTTCTGTAAGTCAAGTTTCTTCTAGGCATCCTGGAGGAAGTGATTTCTAAGAGAAAACTTGAAGAATGACTCTGAGTTAGCTCAGTAAAGAGAACTACAGGGCAGTGGTTAAAAGTGCATGCTTAGGGGAAAGGCAGAGAGGACTGTAGTTAATACATCCTTCCATAAAAGTAACAAAAACACTGGAAATGGTCAAAATAAACTGTGGAAACTAACCAAATGCTTGCAACAATTCAAAGAGCATTTATGATAGAAAAGTTGCTAAATCCTGGTAAGAACATCAGACTTTGTGGTATTATAATTTAACCAACATCCACCTCCTTCTTTCTAGTTCTACAATAGCCTTGAAAACTAGTAACCTTGCAAACTGCTAGCTATGAGAACCAACAGGCTTGCAACCACCAGAGAAGGTAGACTGCATTCGGAGCTTCTCAAAGTCTCTTCTCTAAACCATTTTCACTATTTGACCTGACTGGCAGTTCTTTGGAAAAACCCCATTCACAGGGTGTTATAATTATACTTGACCTCCCAGCTTCAGCTCACTCCACAGGAAAAATTTTATCCCTAGGCAACTGTTTAACATTCCAGCTGCCTAAGGTACAAATACAAGTTGGGGCAAACAAGACGCTGACCAAAAACTTAAAAAGAAGACCTGGGAATGAGATATCCATAGGAGGCTTCGAGCTCTGGCACATTATTGGGGATTTAGAAGGCTATGTGCATGTTCAGGGCTGTGGCCATGCCCATGAAAGAATTAAAAATGCCTCACTCTTATCTTGGGCTGACCTTGAGACCTTGCACAATTAGGAAGTAAAGGCTAAACCAAAACTGTGTAAATATTGAAAGCATTCCCCAATACACAAACACAGAGCCCCTCAGAAGGTGAAATAATTATTGTTTCAAGACATTTAAGGACTTCTGTTCAATCATTAGCTGATCATTAACCTAACCAAGCATAATTCAGTGGCTGGAAAAGACATAGAATACAGACATTACCAAATTTGTCCAGAAAAGTTACAACAAACAGCAACAGGAACAACAGCAACAATGAATAGCAACCACAATAAACTCTAGGGAGGAATAAGTCTGATTTCTAGAGCAGTCACATAATTTTACCTGAAATATCTAGTTTTCAACAACAAAAAATATTTCAAGATATAGAAAAAAACAAGAGAGTATGGTCCATACACAGGTGAGAAAAAACTCAATAGAAACTGTTCCTGAGGCAGTCAAGATATTTGACTTAACTAGAAAAAGACTTTAAATCAGCTATTATAAATATGCTGAGCTAAAAGAAACCATGTAAAAAAAACTAAGGAAAGTATGACCACAATGCCTCACCAAAACAATTAAAATATAGAAAGTACAAAACAGAATCAAATTGAAATTCTGGAACTGATATTGCGGTAACTGAAACGAAAAAAATCTAGCAGAGGAGCTCAACAGCAGATGTGAGCAGCCAGGAGAAAGAATCAGTGCACTTGAAGATAGTTCAATTGAGATTATCCAGTCTAAGGAACATAAAGAAAAAAGACTAAAAAAAATGAAAAAACCTCAGGGACCTGTGGGATATCTTCAAGCATACTTACACATGCATAAGAAAAAGAGAAGGGGCAGATAGAATATTTGAAGAAATCACGGCTGAAATGTTCCCAAATTTGATGGAAAACATTAATCTACACATCCAAACAACTCAATAAAGTAGGATAAACTCTTTAAGTTCCACATGTACACACATCATAGTCTGACTGTTGAAATCCAAACATAAAAAGAGAATTATGAAAAGAAAAATAAAAGAAAAATGACTATAAAGTCATTAAATAGGAAAATTAAATAAAATTATTTGGATGATTAAACCCATTTTTAAAAAACATAAATTGCAGATGAACCGGTTTGCAGGGCAGAAACTGAGACACAGATGTAGAGAACAAACGTATGGACACCAGCGGGGAAAGCAGTGGGTGTGTGCGTGTGATGAATTGGGCAATTGGGATTGACATGTATACACTGATGTGTATAAAATTGATGACTAATAAAAAATAAAATAAAATAGAATAAAATAAAATAAAAAAAGAAAAACATAAATTGAAAATTTCAGAAACTTCAGTTGAATGTAGCACAGATAAAATCATAGCAGATTGTGGATTTACTTTATCCTCCACTACCATGATAACAAAATATTTTTTAACTATAAAATAAAAATACCTCTGAACAATTACTAACCAAATGTACAAATGTGCCAATTTAGGTACCTAGGGATATCATTTGAATATTAAACAATTAAACAAGACACTTGTTAAAAATCAGCATTGTTCAAAGTTCTATGAAACTTATTCTACACACATTCTTTCTAATGACAAAATCACTTGATTCTGGTTACTTTATTCTACTTGAAATAATTCCATAATTTTTTCAATGCTCCAATTTCTTAATATAGAAAAAATCAACTGAAAAAAGGGGCACAAATTTTGGCAGTGTGGGTCAAATTCTTATTAAACCTGAAGAAAGTAAAAAGAATATTAACAATAGTCTTAGGTATTCAAAATTTAAATCCAATTTGAAAAACAAATAATTGTTCTGTTATAGAAAATTAAAAATATGAAAATGAGAAAAATATTATCATGCTCTTGTTGAATGCATAATATGTAGGTTTCTACATTTGGCAGAACAATACATAGCACTGATACTAAGATTATCCAAGAAACTTTATGAAGATGATAATGCAACTTGTTTCATCTGGCAGAAATAAACACAATGGTTGATAACATTTATAGCTAAACATTTATGCAAAATACAATGGTGCAACATACTGTTAAAGATTTTAGGGTATGAAATCTAAAGCCAAATAATTAAAATTATAACAGATGTGGTGAATTAAATAATGTGAACAAGATTAAAAATTCTAAATATAATTTGGTTATTTTAGTATAACAAAAGAACAGTGGATAGGAAAGTGACACAAAATGAAATACAAATGGAAATAAATTAATCTGAATCTTAAGAAAATTAACTTGAGAGGCCAGAGATGCTATAATGTTATAAGTATTCATCAAAAGCATATAAATTTCAACAGGTCTTAAACAAAATCTCAGGTATCCTACTTTTCTTTTTCTGTATATTCTTTTTCTTTTTCAGGTGTCATTTGTGATTTTCTTTCACATCTTTATTAGAGTATAAATGCTTCACAATGTTGTGTTAGTTTCTGCTGTACAACAAAGTGAATCAGCTATATGTATACATATATCCCCATATTCCCTTCCTCTTGAACCTCCCTCCCACCCTCCCTATCCCATTCCTCAAGCTCATCACAAAGCACCAAGCTGATCTCCCTGTGCTATGCAGCAGCTTCCCACTAGCTATCCATTTTACATTTAGTAGTGTATATATGTCAATGCTACTCTCTCACTTCATCCCAGCTTCCCCTTCCCCCACCATCTCTGCGGGGCCCTCAAATCTGTTCTCTACATCTGCACCTTGATTCCTGCTCTGCCACTAGGTTCATCAGTACCGCTTTTTAAAATTACATATATATGGGTGAGCATACAGTATTTCTTTTGCTCTTTCTGACATACTTCACTCTGTATGATAGACTCTAGGTCAATCCACCTCACTACAAATAACTCAATTTCGTTCCTTTTTATGGCTGAGTAATATTCCATTGTATATATGTGCCACATCTTCTTTATCCAGTCATCTGTCGATGGACATATAGGTTGCTTCCATGTCCTGGCTATGGTAAATAGTGCAGCAATGAACATTGTGGTATATGTCTCTTATTGAATTATGGTTTTCTCAGGGTATATGCCCAGTAGTGGGATTGCTGGATCATATGGTAGTTCTATTTTTAGTTTTCAAGGAACATCCATACTGTTCTCCAGAGTGGCTGTATCAATTTACATTCCTACCAACAGTGCAAGAGGGTTCCCTTTCCTCCACACCCTCTCCAGCATTTACTGTTTGTAGATTTTCTGATGATGCCCATTCTGACTGGTGTGAGGTGATACCTTATGGTGGTTTTGATTTGCATTTCTCTAACGATTAGTGATGTTGAACATCTTTTCATGCATTTGTTGGCCATCTGTATGTCTTCAATGGAGAAATGTCTATCTAGGTCTTCTGCCCACTTTTGCACTGGGTTGTTTGTTTTTTTGATATTGAGCTGCATGAGCTCCTTGTATATACTGCAGATTAATACTTTGTCAGTTGCTTCATTTGTAAATATTTTCACCCATTCTGAGGGTTGTCTTTTTGTCTTGTTTATGGTTTCCTTTGCTGTGCAAAAGCTTTTAAGTTTCATTAGATCCCATTTGTTTATTTTTGTTTTTATTTCCATTTCTCTAGGAGGTGGGTCAAAAAGGACCTTGCTGTGATTTATGTCATAGACTGTTCTGCCTATGTTTTCCTCGAAGAGCTTAATAGTGTCTGGCCTTACATTTAGGTCTTTAATCCACTTTGAGTTTATTTTTGTGTATGGTGTTAGGGTCTGTTCTAATTTCATTCTTTTACATGTAGCTGTCCATTTTTCCCAGCACCACTTATTGAAGAGGCTGTCTTTTCTCCATTTTATATTCTGGCCTCCTTTATCAAAGATAAGATGACCATATGTGCATGGGTTTATCTCTGGGCCTTCTATCTTGTTCCATTGATCTATATATTTTTTGCGCTGGTACCATACTATATTGGTGACTGTAGCTTTGTAGTATACTCTGAAGTCAGGGAGCCTGATTCCTCCAGCTCCGTTTTTCTTTCTCAAGATTGCTTTGGCTCTTTGGGGTCTTTTGTGTTTCCATACAAATTGTAAAATTTCTTGTTCTAGTTCTGTGAAAAATATCATTGGTAATTTGATACGGATTGCATTGAACTTGTAGATTGCTTTGGGTAGTATAGTCATTTTCACAATATTGATTCTTCCATTCCAGGAGCATGGTATATCTCTCCATTTGTCTGTTATCTTTGATTTCTTTCATTAGTGGTTTATAATTTTCTGAGTGCAGGTTTTTGCCTCCTTAGGTAAGTTTATTCCTAGGTATTTTATTCTTTTTGTTGCAATGGTAAATGAGAGTGTATCCTTAATTTCTCTTTCTGATCTTTTGTTGTTAGTGTATAGGAATGCAAGAGATTTCTGTGCATTAATTTTTTATCCTGCAACTTACCAAATACATTGATTAGTTCTACTAGTTTTCTGGTAGCATCTTTAGGATTCTCTATGTGTAGTATCATGTTATAAGCAAACGGTGACAATTTTACTTCTTCTTTTCCAATTTGGATTCCTTTTATTTCTTTTTCTTCTCTGATTTCTGTGGCTAGGACTTACAGTACTATATTGAATAATAGTGGTGAGAGTGGACAACTTTGTCCTGTTCCGGATCTTAGAGGAAATGCTTTCAGTTGTTCACCACTGAGAATGATGTTTGCTGTCGGTTTGTCATATATGGCTTTTATTATGTTGAGGTAGGTTCCCTCTAAGCCCACTTTCTGGAGAATTTTTTATAATAAATGGGTGTTGAAATTTGTCAAAAGCCTTGTATGCATCTATTGAGATTATCATATGTTTTTTATTCTTTAATTTGTTAATATGTGTATCAAATTGATTGTTTTGTGTGTATTGAACAATCCTTGCATCCCTGGGATAAATCCCACTTGATCATGGTGTATGATCCTTTTAAAGTGTTGTTGGATTCTGTTTGCTAGTATTTTGTTGAGGATTTTTGCATCTATATTCATCAGTGATATTGGTCTATAATTTTCTTTTTTTGTGATATCTTTGTTGGTTTTGGTATCAGGGTGATGGTGGCCTCATAGAATGAGTTTGGGAGTATTCCTCCCTCTGCAATTTTTTGGAAGAGTTTGAGAAGGATGGGTGTTAGCTCTTCTCTAAATGTTTGATAGAATTCACCTGTGAAGCCATCTGGTCCTGGACTTTTGTTCGTTGGAAGATTTTTAATTGCAGTTTCAATTTCATTACCTGTGACTGGTCTGTTTATATTTTCTAATTCTTCCTGGTTCAGTCTTGGAAGTTTGTACTTTTCCAGGAATTTGTCCATTTCTTTCAGGTTGTCCATTTTATTGGCATATAGTTGCTTGCAGTAGTCTCTTATGATCTTTTGTATTTCTGCAGTGTCAGTTGTAATCTCTCCTTTTTCATTTCTAATTTTATTGACTTGCATCCTCTCCCTTTTTTTCTTGATGAGTCTGGCTAAAGGTTTATCAATTTTGTTTATCTTCTCAAAGAACTGGCTTTTAGTTTTATTGATCTTTGCTATTGTTTTCTTTGTTTCTATTTCATTTATTTCTGCTCTGATCTTTATGATTTCTTTCCTTCTATTAAGTTTTCTTTGTTCTTCTTTATCTAATTGCTTAAGGTGTAATTTGAGATTTTTCTTATTTCTTGAGGTGAGCTCAAAGTGCTATGAACTTCCCTCTTAGAACTGCTTTTGCTGCATCCCATAGGTTTTGGATCATCGTGTTTTCATTGTCATTTGTTTCTAGGTATTGTTTGATTTCTTCAGTGATCTCTTGGTTATTTAGCAGTGCACTGTTTAGCCTACATGTATGTGTGTTTTCTACTGTTTTTTCCTGTAATTGATTTTTAATCTCATAGTATTGTGGTCAGAAAAGATGCTTGATATGATTTCAATTTTCTCAAATTTTCCAAGGTTTGATTTGTGGCTGAAAATATGATCTATTCTGGAGGATGTTCCATGGGCACTTGAGAAGAAAGTGTATTCTTTTGCTTTTGGCTGAAATGTCCTAAAAATATCAATTATGTCTATCTGGTCTGTTGTGTCATTTGAAGCTTGTGTTTCCTTATTTATTTTCTGTCTGGATGATATGTCTATTGGTAGAAGTGAGGTGTTAATGTCCCCCACACTTATTGTGTTACTGTTGATTTCTCCTTTTATGGCTGTTAGCCTTTGCCTTATATATTGAGGTGCTCCTATGCTGGGTGCAGTAATATTTATAATTGTTATGTTTTCTTCTTGGATTGATCCCTTGATCATTATGTAGTGTCCTTCTTTGTCTCTTGTAATAGTCTTTGTTTTAAAGTCTATTTTGTCTGGTATGAGAATTGCTACTCCAGCTTTCTTGTGATTTCCATCTGCATGGAATATCTTTTTCCGTCCCCTCACTTTCAGTCTGTATGTGTCCCTCGGTCTGAAGTGGGTCTCTTGTAGACAGCATATATACAGGCCTTCTTTTTGTATCCTGCTGCCCCCGCCAACCTATTGCCCCCTCCTAACAGCCTCCACCACCACCATACATACAAAGCAAAAGCTTCAAGTCTCCCTGAAGCTACAAAATTTTCCTTCTTTAAGAATGTCAGGGCTTCCCTGGTGGCGCAGTGGTTGAGAGTCCACCTGCCGATGCAGGGGACACAGGTTCATGCCCCGGTCCGGGAAGATCCCACATGCCGCGGAGCGGCTGGGCCCGTGAGCCATGGCCGCTGAGCCTGCGCATCCGGAGCCTGTGCTCCACAATGGGAGAGGCCACAACAGTGAGAGGCCCGTGTACCGCAAAAAAAAAAAGAAAGAAAAAATAAAGATCAGCAGCTATGGACTCCCCAGTCTTTGCTAGATTGCCAATTATCGTAAAAATGTACCAATCTCTTTACCGTTGGTGGTGCAGCATGGCATGCAGGATCTTAGTTCCCCGACCAGGGATCAAATCCATGCCTCCTGCAGTGGAAGCCCAGAGTCCTAACCACTGGACTGCCAGGGAATTCCCACCATTGACTGTTAAGATAATTGCCTGGTAGAATCACTGGTCATAGAACATCTTGCAATCATGAGGCATGGTATTAGTTTGCTAGGGCTGCTATAACAGAGTACCACAAACCGGGTGACTTAAACAGCAGAAGTCTATTGACTCATATTTATGGGACTAAAATTCTAAGATCAAGGTGTTGGTAGGGTTGGTTCATTCCAAGGACTATTAGAAAGAATCTGTTCTATACCTCTCCCTTAGCTTCTGGTGGTTTGCTGGAAATTTTTGGCATTTCTTGGCTTTTAGAAGTATCACCCTTATCTTTACATATTATTCTTCCTATGTGTGTTTCTCTGTGTCCAAATTTATCCTTTTTATGAGGACACCAGTCAGATTGGATTTGGGCCCACCCTAATGACCTCATCTTAAGTAATTACATCTAAAACAACCATATTTCCAAAAAGTCACATTCTGAGGTACTTAGGGTTAGGATTTCAACATATGAATTTTAGGGGGACACAACCCAACCCATACTTGCATGAATTACTTTCTACTCAAAATAGTATCATTTCCAGCATGATTGATGAAGATACTCTTTTTCTCATTGCTTATTATTAATGACCAGAAATCTGGAAGAACTATAACAAATGCTGATATTCTCAGTTCAGGTTATGCTATGCCTTCTGCATTGAATGTTTTGATAAGATGCTCTCTATGATATAACTTTACAAGTTGAACAAATTATATAATTGACCTGATTTTAAATAAATTACCTAGTGGCTGCCACATAGTAAATGCTCAAAAATGATAACAGTTCATATTAAATATAGCAATTTTAAACCATTTTCTGATAACTTATTCATAGTAGTATCTCAGTGCACATTTATTACATATTACACAGTAAAGGAAGTACTTGATTCGGACAGGAAAACAGATGTAGCAAAACAATTTGATATAACTCCCACTGCATTATCCATAAATTAAAAATGTCTGTCATCTGCAAATTGGACTAATTTGATAATATTTAAAATGAGCTAGTGGATGTTCTGGTGGGTGTAATTGGTAGGAGATTTGAGCATATGATAAGCATACTTATCACAATGAAATTAAATAGAAGAATTTGGATATTCCCTTTTAAATTCACTGTAACATGATGTGAAGTATTAGTTAAAAGAGCAAGTATTTTTTGAACTTGAACATATTCCAAATGTTGAATTGACACTTGGTATACAGAGGTGATTAGAACAGACATGCTTACTTTCACACTTGTTCATAAGTCTTTTATTAATCATATTTCACTTTAATGGATCACAGTAGAAAATGGAAACTGTTAATGTAATAAAATCATTAATTTTTATAGTAAGCCTCTTTACATGTTTTTTAAAAACACTCTATTAACTATTATATAATAACTGAGAAACCTTTTCCCAGCTTAGGAGAATACGATGCAATACTTTTTAAAAACTAGCATCTTCAAAGGTAACATTTGGCTCACAAATACTGAAAATTGAATTTAATAATTTAAAACCATAATTTGACTGAAATACAATATTATAAATAACATTTGATTATTAAGAAATAATTCTCACTTAAAGACTGAATGGAAATTATTATGTTTCAAAGGCATTTTTAAAGCATTCATACCCAGGAAGTATGCCTTCAAAAAATATTAAACCTTACAGAACAAAATATCAGCATGGAATTTAGTACCAATTGCATCTACATTGCCAGCTCCACTCTTTGCCTGGTTCACTACCTTCCACAGATTTGCACCTAACTAAGCTTTAAATACAGGGTTCCTTTATAGTCTAAGGGAGAAAAAGTAGTCTTCAGCTTTGCAACTAACTTTCCATCTGTACGTGTTCCAACTAAACTACCATGTATATGATCCACAATGGCAGGCAGAATTCACCTGATGTCAACATGGTAACACAATTATATGCAAATATTTTTCTACCTTCAATTTGAAAAGTTGATTTGAAAAATCAAAATTAAAGGTTATACACTATTGGGGATTCCCTGGCTGGCCAGTGGTTAGGACTCCATGCTTTCACTGCCAAGGGCCTGAGTTCAATCCCTGGTCAGGGAACTAAGATCCCACAAGCCACACAGCACAGCCAAAAATATATCTATATCTATATCTATATCTATCTATCTATCTATATACTATTATTTTCACTTCCTGAAATTATTGTCATATGTGAGCAAGGAAATATGTACAAGGATACTGTTTGTGTAATTTTTTATATTAACTGAAGATTGGAAACAAGTTAAATGCCTATCAATAGAAGACTGGTGAAATAAATTATGGTATATCCACCTAATGAAGAATTTTGCAGCAATTGCAAAAAAAGAAGCCTACTCTATAATGTACATGTAGGGAAGTATCTTCAACATACATATTAAATGAAGAAAAGTAGTAAGACAGTATGTACAATATTCTTTGTATAATCAAAATTATGCTTGTATGGTCATAGATATTTCAAGGAGGATATGTAAGAGACTGTTAACATTAGTTATTTTGGGGGATAAGAAAGAAAGGCAGGAATAATTATGGTTCTTAAGTTCAAGCAGGATTCCAGTTAGGCAAGTTGCCTGTTTGATTGTAGGAATTAGGCACATGCCTATACATAGTTAACTGACAGCCACTTGTCAACCACGTGATAGTCAAGAGGTACAGCATGAGCATTAACCAGTCAGCAGAGATACCAGCAGTAAAAAAATCAGCAGCACAGGTGAGTATCTGTTGAATACCAATCTTGCTTCTCAATCGACTTACTATGTGAGTTGGATTGGTAGTATCCTTTGCTAATGAAATTGCTGAAATACTGAACTGATTAACCAAAACCCTCTCTTGACATTTAAGGCATTTGTCATTATTCACAAGTCCACCCCCCATTCAGATCCCTGCCACAGGTTAACAAATTATAAATCATAACATCCAAACAATCCAATGGAGAAAACATCAACAAGTGATTCCCAAGATAAAAGAAACCATGTTTGCCCCCTTTGTTTGACAGCAAGAGAGACAGAATATAATTCTGGAAAACCAATAATTTACTTCAAAGCCAAACAGGAAAAAATAATGCATTGGCCACTAGATGGCTCTCATATATTTTTCCCACTATTATAATAAGAACATGAAAGAAACAAAACAAGTGAAAGAGAAATATTTAATAAAATAATGTATGATTCTTTATCTTTTGCCTGAATACTCACAAGTAGAAATTATGACTCCTTACTTATCACTTATTTAGCGTATCTTCATAATGCAGAACTAGTGAAACTCTCCTACATTTTATCAGTAACCTTTTCAATGGTTCCTATTAAAATATTATAAGAATTGGGCTTCCCTGGTGGCGCAGTGGTTGAGAGTCTGCCTGCCAATGCAGGGGACACGGGTTCGAACCCTGGTCTGGGAAGATCCCACATGCCGCGGAGCAACTAGGCCCGTGAGCCACAACTACTGAGCCTGCGTGTCTGGAGCCTGTGCCCCGCAACAGGAGAGGCCGCGACAGTGAAAGGCCCGCGCACCGCGATGAAGAGTGTCCCCCGCTCGCCGCAACTAGAGAAAGCCCTCGCACAGAAACGAAGACCCAACACAGCCAAAAATAAAAATAAATAAAAATTAAAAAAAAAAAAATATTATAAGAATTAAAAGTTGTTATGTTTAACTTCTGGGCCACATCAAAATTCTTCATCTGATTTTGTCCCTGATGGCTAGCAATAGCATTATTTTCTTTCTTAGTTTTGAGTCCCTGCTATGATTCCCATAGAATCTAGTTCGCTCTCTACTTTAAGTAAATCTTTCCTCTTCTTAAAACTTTCTGAGTTTAAATTTAGAACATAAGCAAGTCATTTACTTACAGGTACACATAGCTTTCTCTCATTTACCATATTGTATATATTAAAACCCAATAATTTTTTCATGTAAAAATGACAGTTAAAATGTCAGCTGATTTGTATTTCATTTAGCTCATAATCTATTTAACAATCAGCTGCTTCTAAAGAGGTGCTTTCGTTATTGTGCATTTATAATGGAAATATCTGAGATTCCCCAAAATAGTAAAGAATAAGTGATTGCCTTAATGAATAATCATCTGTAGTTTGGCTGGTTACAGAATACCGATGTGTATCACATTTCACTAATGATCATTACCTTGATTTTCTCATTTTCTGCTTTCCAGAAGGAAAGGGCTTATCAGTTCCACGTCCTGTAAAACTTTAAATAGAAAACAAATGTAAGCTTTCCTTGCAAATTATATTTTCTCCATATGCTACCCAGTTCAAGAACTCAAGTCTGGTTACTTACAGCCCAAAATCATGCCCCACAAAATCATCTGTTTAGAAAATCTTCAATTGTGACTTCACATTTTTATGTACAATTTCCTGTTAGATTCTGTTCCCTAAGGGCTTTGGGCACTATTGAAAAGAGATGAGATGCTGCATGTTACTTTTACTACCTCTTTGCCACTTGTTGGTCAGGCTTGCTTCCTTTGTTCAGCTCTTTTATTTATTTTTTTCTGAGCCCTTGGAATCTGCTTAATTCTGAGGTTTTAGAGTATGAGAATTAAAAACCATTGTATCGCATAAATACAACTCTATGACAGACTACCTACCCTAAAATTTGGCCTTTGGAAAAGGAGAGGCTGGAAAAGTGACTGAAACATTTCTTTGAGTCTATAAAAGGTTTTCTCCCTGCTATACTACCAAAATGGCAAGGAGCTTTCAAAACTGCACTGCAGCAACTAAATCAGCAGGTTTTCAATGCACTTAGATCTTTCTCATTCCTCAGGAGTAAGTTATCACATGAAGGCTAAAATAAGCCCAATTTTGTTTGTTTCCTTGTTTGTTTTACATGTTAAGAAGTCATTACATGCAACAAAATATGACCATGAAAAAATATTGTCTATGTACAGGTAAATGTGCTTTGTTGACATTCTCCAGCTAGTTATAAAAAAACAAAAAATCAAAAAAAAGTTCCTTAAATCCAGTGGGGCACTGAGACACATTGCCCTCATGTCAGTTCCCAGGGTGATTTCCAGGTTTTTGCATATAATAGTCTGTTTTTCTGTTCTTTTAATTCTTTCGTGCTTTTTATTTTTCTTCATTCCAGAGTCCTTCACTGAAAGGTTAAGACTAATATCAGCAAACAGACATTTCATCAGGGGGAAACTTTGTATAGAGAGTCATTTGAAGGACTCTTTCTCTTTTCTTTGAATGGCTTATCGGAAACCATTCAGCAAACAGATTCCCTCAGGCAATTTCAATCTATTCAAATTCCCAGAGAACTTTAAAGGTGTTAGTCTCCTCTGCATAGGCTGTATCTACCTGAGAATTTGAATTATAGAATCAGAAACTCACAGGGTAAGGAAGAACTATAAAATCATTCAGTGCTGATTCTTTTTTATAATACCAAATATTTCCCTGGCCTCTCTGCATAATCTCATTCAATCACTGAGAACTAACCACCTTGGAAGCAGAGCTTTCAAAAATTATCAGGACTTCAAAAATAAGACTAGAACTCCATCTATGCCCTATCTTCCATTCCATTTAAGTCCTTTTTGCAGAGATAATAACTATTTTTCTTTTTTCTTGGCCTTTTCTATGCTTATTATCATCATATTTAAGTAATCATAAAACATACAATATTAATTTTTTTCTTTGCTATTTTTATTAAACAATATGGCTTGTAAGTTTTTCCATGTCATACAGACATGTTTTATTCTTTTTAGCTGCTGCATAGTAATCCATAACATGAAACACAGTTTATTTAACCATTTTCCTTTTGGGGTTTTCCCATTTTCACTACTATAAACAGTGTTAGAAACATACTTTCCCATGCCTCCTTCTGTGTACATTCAAGTGTTTCTCTGAAGAGATATAGAGATTCGATTTTGGGCAGGGAATGGGGAAGGTAACTGACATTTACTTGAGCATTTTCATTCAACAAATCCACTCAAGAAATATTTACTGAATGCCTTCTAAGTTCAAGACACTGTTCTAGGTGACTAGGGTTATAACAAGGAATAAGACAGACAAGGACTCTCTTAATATAATTAACATTTAATATAACTCATTTAATTGACAATTACCTTCAGTGTTTGCCCATTTTACAGTGATGAAATCAAAGTTCAAAGAAGCAACTTGCAAAGGAAAGAGTTGTAATTTGAACTCAACATCTATCTGAATGAAGAGTACAGGTTCTTTACCTTCCCCTCACATTCTGGGGAAGAATTATTTTGCCTGTTGAGATGCATATTTCTGCTATTTTCCTAGAACACTTTTTTGAAGGTCAAGTCTAATTACACTTTGACATTACAGTCCTCAAAAAAAATAATACTAGCTATCATATTTTACTATCATACTTACTATCCACCAGGCTTAACAAGTACCTTATATATACCAAGTCATTTAATCCTGAAAAAAGCCTCTTTGTAGTTTATTTTACAAACACTTATATCACAGTCGATTTCTATCAGGCCTTGTTTTGAGTGCTTTACAGATAATTCAGTACATCCGCATAACAGTTCTAAAGAATAGGTGCTATTATTATCTAAATTTTACAGACGAGGAAACTGAGACTTTAAAGAAAGGTTAAGTAATTTGTTCAAAGTTACAAATCTGTGTAGTGGTAGAGTTGAGACGTAAACTTAAATGTGTGTCTCTACAACCTACTTTCTTACTATACAATGCTACCATTCTTTAAAATGTCTTTAAAATATTTGAGGATGAGTGTCATGTAGTCCCCTGCCTTTGCCCTCTCCCAGTATTTCTTATGACAAGGATGATGTCTTCAGCCTGGTCTCACCAACTGATATTAGAAATCAGCTTCATCATTCTATTTTCTTTCCTCCCAGTGCAATGAAGTTTGTTTATTTTCCTTTAGAATGTGGTTCCCAGAACAGATACAGTATTCTAGGTGATTATGAAACCATCTAGAATTCTAGAAACTATGTTACTATTATTATTGCCTAGGATCTCATTAAATTGTTTCTCCAGTTTTATTGAGAAATAATTGGCATGTATTACTGTATAAGTTTAAGGTGTACAGCATAATGGTTTGATTTACATATACTGAGAAATGATTACCACAGTACTCTTAGTTAACATCCATCATCTCATATAGATACAATAAAAAGAAAAAAAATTTTCCTTGTGATGAGAACTCTTAGGATCTACTCTCTTGACAACTTACTTATGTACCATACAGCAGTGCTAACTATAGTAATGATGCACATTATACTCCCAGTACTTATTTATCTTGTAACTGGTTGTTGTCATTAAATTTTTGGTAGCCACGTCTACCTTTTGATTCATATTGAATTTACTGTTGCCACCCCACACCTTATCCTTGTTATATATCACCATGATAGATTCAGTGCGTTATTGTAGCTGGCAAGACATTTGAGGATCCTGACTCTGCTATTCAATGTAGAGGCTCTTACTCCCAGTTATGTATTATCTGCATATTTCTATGAGCATGTTCTCACTTTATCCAAATAAGTCACTAATAAAAATACTTAAATGTAATTATCAAGAACAGAGCCTTTCAGCACACAACTATAGACTTCATTCCAGATTGGCATTGATTATAAAAACAAGGTAGCTTCAGATATAGTCATTGAATAAGTAATGAATCTACTTAAATGTCTTTGCATTCAGCTCATTTTTATCTACAGGAAAATAATTTTTAAGCATGTCAAATGCCTTGCTTTGTTCAGCTATACTATGTCTTCTGAAATTTCCTTATCTATAAACCAACAAATTCATTAAAGTAATGATTGAGTTACCATGTTTTGTTTTTATAGAGGAGCTGGTCAGAAGTTACTTAGATTATCTTCTTTAAAATCTATGTATTCTCCATTGCTTAGTAGCCATTCATTCACTTATCCCAGAAGTATTTATTGAGTGCCTACTGTGTGTCAGACACTATTCTAGGTTCTGATGCTACAACAGTGAATGAAACATAAAATTCTTAACATCATAGATGTCACATTCTATTATAAACAACCAGTGCCTTATAAAGGATAAAGAAGACCTGTAGTTATTTACATTGGAGAGCTGACTACAGTTCACTGCTGGTTCTCCAATGTCATGATCTCCCATTTTGCAACTTCCAAAGTTGCAGACTGTGGGATACTCTGGGGCCAGGTGATTACTGTTAATCAAAAATTAGATAGGCCTTAGAGGTCACCACTTCCAACCTCCTAGACAGTACGGAAGTCCCTTTAACAGCATCCCCCAATCTATCTGCTCAACAACTTTATGATTACAAATCCTCATACTTGATGGTGTTGTAGGGATACTAGTTAGAATACAAGACAGGATTCAGGCATGCTTGGTTTTGCCAGACCAAACTAGGTAGTGAGCTATCAGACTTTTTGCATGGTGGACTAAGGTACCTATGCTATATAATCTTTATAATGAATAATTTCCTTGCCCATTTCAGCTTCTAGAGGCCACCTATATCACATGGCTTGTGGCCTCTTCCTCTCTCTTCAACACCAGCAACAATGGGTCAAGTCTTTCTCATATCACATCACTCTAACCACTTCTGCATCCTGATTGCACTATTAAGGACCCTGTAATTACACTGAACACAATTGGACAATGCATGATATTCTCCCTCTTTCAAGGCCCTTAATTTAATCACATCTGCAAAGTCTTTGGCAGCTAAACCAACAGATTCACAGGTTCCAGAGATTAGGACATGAACACTTGGGGGGAGTCATTATACTGCCTACCAGGCTATCCTTCTGGTCTGAGTTGTATTTTCTTTCTTTTTGAGTTATTCAACATCTTTGGTATTTATTTGACAAAAATAATTCCTTTCCCCTTTTTTCTATTATTCCTGCCTTGTTGTGGACTCAGCATCACTCACTCTCCCTATTTTTACCTTTATATTTGCTCCACTGAAGCTTTTCAAAGTTTTTCTTGAATCAGAAGGTCTATATCACTAATGGACAGGTAACTGACACTATGAACAGCCTTACTCCATCCCTCTTGATATTTTTGTTTCCAAATTGTTCCCCACCATCATTAGCCTTGCCCTGCTTGGCAAGTGTGAGCATGAGGAATATGAGAATTCTGGTCACATTGTGTCTAGTGACCTCACATATCTTAGATAATCTGACTCTATCAGTATTCATGGTACTTAGAAGATATTCATGATTTTTTCAAAGGTGGTGTGTGAGTGTGAGAGAGAGAGACAGAGAGACAAAGACAGATAGACAGACAGGCAGACAGACTTAGCAACTTTGCTTGCAACTTTACTACAAGGTATATCCATTGTCTGTGGGAACAGTCATCTATTTTTCTCCCCTTTATGCGCCTCTTTGTCACTCTACTGACTCCCTTCACACTGTCTTTCTGCTAGGTCCTGAGTCGTCATGACTGCCAATCTTTTCCTTAAACTTGCTCAGACCTATTCAGATGTTTCTATGATGCATTGTTATTTCTTGTATACCATTCCAGTATTAGCTACATAGTGGCTTCATTATGGACATATCATTTGTTCTTTGAAACATTTTCTTTTATCCCTTCTTTTTATTGTTTTTTAAAAATATTTTGACTCAGCAGAGCATGAGCCTGACTGGCACTGGGGAAGGTAGTCAAATTCCTTCCCTGACCCTTGATGGTCTTTGTGCCATGTTTTAATATCATTGTGCTCAAAGCTAAGTTTGTTTCCTTCCCATATTCCTCTAGCACATATGCTACCTTTTGAGAAACTGATTTCTACCATTAAGATTGTGTGATTTAAAAAGAGGAAAAGAATCAAAGCTCAATTTCCATTTTGTATTTGCATATAATTCTAGTAAGTTCTATAAGTGGACTTTCTTTCTTTGCATGCAAGATCCTGTATAGACAGGGAAGGGAATTAATTTTTATCGTCATTTCTTATATACTAGGCACCGAGATAAGTGCTTTACATCTATTGTTAGTAGATTCTTAACATACTAATTTGCCTCAAGTACATTTGCATAGCCTCCATGAGGGACAATTGACAATTATAAGTCTTACAAAATGTACGAATGCTTTACAAAAGTCTCTTCAAAGCTGAAGATGTGCTCTTCCAAAAATATCCTTTCATATATGTATCTTAGTCAGCCTGGACTGCTATAACAAAATAGCATAGCTGGGTGGCTTAAACAACAGATGTTTATTTCTCACAGTTCTAGAGGCTGGGAAGTCTAAAATCAAGGTGCCAGAATATTCAGTTCTAGGTGAGGGCCTGCTTCCCAGCTTGCAGACTGCTGCCATCTCATTGTGTGCTCACAAGACCTCTTTAGCGTGGTCATTTGGGGAGAGAGGGAGAGAGGGAGAGAGAGACTGAGAGATTGAGAGATAGATAGAGAGAGATCTCATATCTCTTCCTCTTCTTATAAGGACACTAATCCCATCATGAGGGCGGTATCCTCATGACTTCATCTAAACCTAATTGTCTCTCAAAGGCTCCATCTCCAAATATTGATACTATCACATCAGTAGTTAGGGCTTCAACGTATAAATTTGGGGAGGGTGGCAGGGGGAATACAAATGTTTAGCCCATAACGATGTGGAAATAACTTAATAATAATATTTGGATGCTTGGTATATATTAAATATCTGAGTATTTCAAATACAATATCCTATTTCTCTACATTTTTAGCCTCGGGCTAATACTCAAAATGATGAAGAGTAATAAATTTTAAATCCCACAAAACATTGCAATTATCTAGTGGGTCTAGTTGTCCCAAGGAGAGATTTAATGTCAAGGTGTAACTGAGCAGGACCCTATGGTACCTTCCCAGGACAGTCACCTCCCCCATATCCTCTGTTTTAGCTCCTCTCTGAAGTACCTAGATAATAACATATGATGCACATTTCCTGAGTTGTTTTACAGATCTAAAACCTCCAGCAAATGTGTTTTGAGAGCTAGCTACCCTGAACTCCTTTGTTCGGTGACCTGGACTCCAATAAATGCTGCACTTTCCTTCACCACAAGCCAGTGTCAGTAGATTGACTTTACTGTGAGTGGGTGAGTGGACCCAAGTTTGGTCTCGTAACACAGAATCCATCCCCTTCATACATTTTTAAAAGGAACTAATATTTATTGAGAGCTTAATATATATTAAGCATACTGCTAGGTAATTTACTTATATAATTTTATTAGTATGGGTACCCAGATAAGCTACTTAAGGAAGAAAAATTTCTCCTTTACCCTCTTAGAGTCTCTAGCTGAGTCTAAAAATTAATCTGATATAAGACAGATTAACAAAATAAAATCATACAAGTTTTATTAGAATTTTAAATTTAAATGGGAGTTTTCACAAGAAAATAAAGTTCTGAAGAAGTGACCAGAGCAGAACGTATATATATATATATATATATATATATATACATATATTAGACAAAGAAATTATAAATTTGTGAAGAAATGATAAGTCAAAGAGGTTTGGGCTAAGGACAGTAAATTGTGGAGAAGTGACTAGGAGATATATAGGGGGAAAACTAGTGGAAGATAAGGATTATTTTGGTAAGTTTGTTTGTACAGGTTCATTTCAGAGTTGATTCCCAGTCTTTGGTGATAAGGATGTTCTTCTCTTCTTGGTACAGGGAAGGTACCTTACTCATGGGAAATTTTATGCCCTGTTTTTAGGTTTTAAAAAAGGAAGTCAGCATATTTTGAGTGGCATATCCTGAACTTCTTCACTAGAATGGGGCTGGGAAAGGAGGATCATTCAAGGCAGAAAAAACAGAAAGTTCAAAGATAAGGCTTGAATGAGATTGACTTTTTCAATAGAGTGATCTTGGGAAGAGGTGACAGTGTTATTGCTACATTCCTCTCTCCCCACGTTTTCCCTTTAAGTTCTTTATTACCTGTCAGTAGCACTCAGTACCCCTCAGTCCCTTACTGCTTCCCTAACGTCTGGGGTACATTATAGTAACATAAAAGACAAATGCCTCTTTATGATATAAAATGCAAATCTCACTTTACAACAGTCATCTCCAATCCCATTACTACTCCCAGGATACACAAGAGCTTTCCTGATAACTGAGAAAAAAAATCTTTTCTGAGTGGGTTCCAAAGCTGCCTCTTTGTTTTCCTGCAAAACTAGTTTCTTCATGGAAAAAAAACAACAAAAAAACCAAGAAACAACCCCAAAATGTTGTCTTGGTGGGTCTCTGGATCTGAACATAAAGTCCACACAAGAATGTAAGTTTATGAGGACAGATATTTTAGCTAATTCATAGTGCCAGTTACATACACATGAAACTGAGCTGGACCATGTGGGGCTCCTGGGCACGGAAGCCTTTCTGTCCCCTGTTTCTTGTAGGAAACAGACTTCGGCCTCCATGACCTTCCCTGGGTTCCAAGGGGCAGATTTGCTAATCCGGGAAAGAGGGGATGCCAGGACGGGGTAGGGGCAGCCAGGAAACAATAGTGCAGCCTTGGGGAGGGTCCTGGTTCCACCTCAAGTGATACACAAAACAATGTCTTTAAGCTCTTTAAGAAGTCAGCATTCTTCATACCAGAGAAACATCACCTGAGGCTACATTAGAGGAACCAGAGAAGCACATCAGAAAGATTACCTAAAACCAGATTAGAGGAGTGCAGGTCCTGCACACACCCTAGTCTTATCAGCAACCCTGCCCTTGAACATTTGCTATAAAACTCCTCATTAAATCCTCCTGGGTTGGGACACAATTTTGAAAGGCCTGAGCCTGCTGTGGCCCCCTTTGCCTGGCAAAGCAATAAAGCTATTCTTTTCTACTTCACCCAAAACTCTGTCTCCGAGATGCAACTCAGCACCAGTGCACAGAGGCTGAGCTTTCGGCATCTCTTACACACACACACACACCTTCCTTTACTTCAGTGTACTCTAGTTCCTTTACCTCCCTCATATCACAGAAGCAACTCTATCTCCCTTAATATAACCCTACTGTATGCTTTTCTCACTATTTTCCTCATAAGCTCCAAGTTAGTAAGGGAAAGGAACATTGAAGTCAACCAAGTAATTTTTTTGTTATGCAAGCCTGCAAGAACATAAGCTTTCATACATAGCTTTCAGCTGGCATCTAAGCAAGTCATTAGACCTTTCTTGTGCACTGTATGGTGTGACAGATGATATTAGTGTTCACCAAGATTTTGGGTTCTTCTCTACTTTCAAGCACATTCCCCTTCAAAGTTAGATATACAGATGTAATTTGTTTTGGTCAATGAACCATCATCAGAAGTGTCACTTCTGGGAAGAAGCATTTAAGAGTTAGTACACAATTCTCCATGCTCTTTCTTCCCAGATTCTAGAAATCATGAAAGCATGTGTTGATGAGGTCTGATGAGACTGAAGCAATCTAGCATACAGTGCCACTATATGGAGCACAGCTTCGTTTAGGAACTCACCTGAACCTGAAGCACTTTGAATGAGTGAGGAATACACTTTTGTTGTTAAACTGATAAAATTTTGGTGGTATTGTTACTCAGAATCTGGGTTCTTCCATTGGTGGGTGTCAAACTAAAAGACACAACCAAGCCAAAGATAGGGAGAAGGAAGGATTACTTGCAGCAAGTAAGGGGAATACCAGGGATATTTCCCAAATTAGTGTCTCCCCGAACAGTAAAATTGCAGAAGTTTTAAGCTAAGGATACATGCATATTCATGAAGGCACTTGGGCAGTAGATAGAGGCCAAGCTATAGTTGATTGAAGTCAGGAGGGTCAGAAAAGATCAGCATCATCCCTTAGGTTCTAGTTGATCTGGTGGTTGAGCACTTCAGGCTAATCTTTACCAATGAAACAGAGACAGGGAGTCTTTATAACAGATATGTTATCTTTGCTATTATTACTTCTCTTGCCTGATACAGTGTTTTGTTCCTGCATTCTTTTGTCCCCTTAAGATCATTAATTACTGAGATCTGTTCAAGGAGAAGCATTGTGGCCAGGCTTAGATCACAAAATGGCTTAGGCCAAAAATGGCTTCTCTTATGTGAAGAAAGCCATGCCTGGTTCTTTTTCTCCAGGCACCCCCTACCCTATCTGGTTACAGTATTACTTCAGCATAACCCAGCTTATCCTGATTGATAAAGAAATTAGATACATAGAAAAAATAATGAAATCCTGCCATTTGCAATGATATGGATGAACTTATGATAAGTGAAATAAGCCAGACACAGAATGACAAATACTGTGTGATCTCATTTATATGTGGAATCTATGGCCAATCTAAGAGGATAATGTTGGTTGCCAGAGGCTAGTGGGGAGGGTGAAATAGGGAGATATTGGTCAAAAGGTACAAAGTTTCAGTTGTACAAGATGAATAAGTTTTGGAGATCTAATGTACAGCATGGTGGCCATAGTTAATAATAATGTATAGTTGAAATATTCTAAGAGGGTATATCTTAAGTGCTCCCACCACAAAAAATAAGAAGAAAGAAAGAAAATGTTAACTATGTGGGGTGAGAGATATGTTAATTACCTTGATTGTGGTGATTATTTCACAACATATACACCTATCAAAACATTAAGCTGTATGCATTAAATATATACAAATTTTACTTGTCAGTTATACTTCAAGAAAACTGAAAAAAAAATTGGATACTTAGAAGTAGGATGTTATAAAAGCATAAACTAGGTGGCATTGACTCAATGGTTCAAAGGGATACAACCGGGAAACTACTATTACAGGCTGTAAAAATTGTTATCTAGATTATGGGAGTAGAACTCTTATGCTGTGATAATTGGCAAAGCAGATCATGTACCTAACTCACTTGCACCTCTAGAGAAGGATGTTGGAAAACTGGAAGAAGTTACAAGAAAGAGTTGAGCTCAGGAAAATTTGGTCATTTTTAAACCTGATATGAAAAGGATTAGAGAGTTCAGGAATTCAGATCATTTTACAGTCAAATAAATAAAAGACAACTACTTCTCTATTTAAAATTCAAATTTAAAAAGATAAGATTGAGAAAACCTTTGAAGAATAACCATTCAGTAAATTCCTTCTGTAAAGTAAACTTCCTCAAGTCAAATCGATTATCAGTATGGGTACCCATTAAATCTCTTCAGTTGTATGAAACGACTCAGAATAAGGGTATGCTTTTTTTCACTAAAGCACTAGGCTCAAGGTTCCAGCCTTTAGGTCAAGATAGAGAATTAAGGGAAAAGAAAGCAAAGAAATACATGAGTTCTGTGAATTACATCTTGAAAATAACTGTGGCTTCTTAGAACATGTTGTTGACTGCAATCAAATGGTTGAGAATCACTGATATAAAGTGACAAATTCTATTTTTAAAAAAAATTTTATTGACGTATAGTTGATTTATAATATTGTATTCATTTCAGGGGTACAACATGGTGATTCAGTATTTTTATAGATTATACTCCATTTAAAGTTATAAAATATTGGCTATATTCCCTGAGCTCTACAATACATACTTGTAGTTTATTTAGTTTATACATTGTAGCTTGTATCTCTTAATTCTCTACACTTTTTTACACTCCCCCCTCCCTTTCCCCCACTGGTAACCACTAGTTTGTTCTCTATATCTATGACTTTGTTTCTGTTTTGTTATATGCATTCATTTGTTTTAATTTTTAGATTCTATGTATATGTGCTTTCATACAATATTTGTCTTTCTCTGTCTGATTTATTTCACTAAGTATAATACCCTCCAGGTCCACCCATATTGTTCCAACTGGCAGAATTTCATTCCTTTTTATGGCTGAGTAATAATTCATTGTATATATATACCACATCTTTATCCATTCATCTGTTGATGGACATTTAGGTTGCTTCCATTACCTTGGCTACTATATTGTAAATACAGTGCTGCTATGAAGATTGGGGTGTGTGTATCTTTTCAAGTTAGTGTTTTTGTCTTCTTCAGATATATACCCAGGAGTGGAATTTCTGGATCATATGGTAGTTCCATTTTAAGTTTTTTGAAGAACCTCCATATTGTTTTCCATACTGGCTACACCAATTTACATTCCCACCAACAGTTGTACCAGGGCTCCCTTTTCTCCACATTCTTAGCAATATTTGAGATTTGTAGACTTTTTGATAACAGCCATTCTGACAGATGTGAGGTAATATCTCATTGTGGTTTTGATTTGCATATTTCTGATGGTTAGCGATGCTGAGCATATTTCCACGTGCCTATTGACCATCTGTATATATTCTTCGGAACAATGTCTATTCAGGTCTTCTGCCCATTTTTTAATTGGGTTGTTTGTTTTTTTGATGTTGTGTTGTATGAGCTGTTTATATATTTTGTATATTAACCCCTTATCAGTCACATCATTTGTAAATATTTTCTACCATTCAGTAGGCTGTCTTTTCATTTTGTCAATGGTTTCCTTTGCTGTGCAAAAGCTTTTAAGTTTAATTAGGTCCCATTTGTTTATTTTTGTTTTTGTTTCCTTTGCCTTAAGAGACAGATCAAAAAAAATATTGTTACAGTTTATGTCAAAGAATGTTCTGCCTATGTTTTCTTCTAGGAGTTTTATGGTTTCTGGTCTCACATTTAGGTCTTTAATTCATTTTGAGTTTATCTTTGTATATGGTGTGAGAAAATATTCTAATTTCATTCTTTTACATGTAGCTGTAAAGTGACTAATTTTAGAGTTTTGTGGTCTTTTTCCTATTTGTTTTGTTGTATTGTGGTGCTACTATATATATATATATATATATATATATATATATTTTTTTTTTTTTTTTTTTTTTTTTTTTGCGGTATGCAGGCCTCTCACTGTTGTGGCCTCTCCTGTTGTGGAGCACAGGCTCCGGACACACAGGTTCAGCGGCCGTGGCTCATGGGCCCAGCCGCTCCGCAGCATGTGGGATCTTCCCGGACTGGGGTACGAACCTGTGTCCCTTGCATCAGCAGGCGGACTCTCAACTGCTGCGCCACCAGGGAAGCCCCACAATATATTTTTTTAATACTTAAAATATTCTTAGTATTGGACTTCTAAGTTTGCTTCCTTTTTTCTTAGTATTTTAGACTTATTCTTGGTTTGATATTTTAACTTTTGTGTTTTGAAATAGCCATCATTTAAAAAGTGCTTACTGCTGTTTTCAGTTCTTAATGCTTTAGTGCTTTAGTATTTTTAAAGTTCTCTGAATTCTTTTTTTTTTTTTTTGCAGTACGCGGGCCTCTCACTGTTGTGGCCTCTCCCGTTGCAGAGAACAGGCTCCAGACGTGCAGGCTCAGTGGCCATAGCCCATGGGCCCAGCCGCTCTGTGACATGCGGGATCTTCCTGGACCAGGGCACGAACCCGTGTCCCCTGCATCGGCAGGCGGACTCTCAACTACTGCACCAACAGGGAAGCTCTCTGAATTCTTTTAAGTTTTTATTAGTTGCTATATTCTAGATGTTGGAATTATTTCAGGTTGATTTTATTGCATAAACTGGTATTATTTCCTGATCAAACCTCCGATAATATTATTTTGAATCATTTAATAACTGTTTACAATGTTAAGCATTTTAAAACATAAGGTTTAGATCTTTTTAAACTACATGTTGCCATTAACTTCCATTGAGTATAGATACAGCTGAGTCAGAAATAAAAAACAACTGAATATCTATCAAAACAATTATCATCTAACCACAAACAACCCAACTGTAATAAATGTATTAGTTCTATCATTCTTCATGAAACAGTAAAGAATTTCCTGCAGTATTTTTTTTAAAAAATTGGATGGTTTAAATATGGTAAAATTTAATTCCCAGAAGAAGAAAGAAAACCAACAAACAAGACTACATTTCAACTAACAAACTTTACCCACCATGCTTACATATTTAGTTCTAAATATTGAGGGGATTTTGACAAAACTCTTTCATTTGAAAGCTAAAACTTTTCAAACAAAATGAAATGCTAAATTTAATTAACTAATAGATCATTTTCTCTCAACAGTGCAAATATTCCTTTATCTGACTAAAATTGATAAAAACAACATGATTCATATTAACGATATCAGTGGTACTAAAGGTTCAGATACTTTTATCTCTCTTGACACCCAGACCCAGTCCCCCAGTAAAATATTTCAAGGAATTTTAAATGCAGAAAACTTATTTCTCCTGAGTGGACTAATAAGTTGTATTTATAGTCTCAGGCTATCTGTCTTTCTATCTATCTATCTATCATCAAAAAATATAGCAAAAAATCCTGTTCTAATAATCAGCCCAAGATCTATTTAGAAACTCAAGTGATAGGTCCAGAGGTTCAGAAAAACAAAACAAAAAAACACAATTAATCCTTATTTAGTGCTTATTGTGGCAGTTTAAAAATAAATGCCAATTTTTAAACACTCCTCCCATTTAGATTTAGGGCATAATTCCCCTTCCCTTGAATACTGAGGTGGCTTGACTAATAGAACTTGGCAGAGGTAAAATTCTGGGACTTTTGAGATTAGGCCATAAGATGTCTTGCAGCTTCCACCTAGGTCTCTGGGGGCATTTACTCTTGAAGTCTTGTGCTACCATGTAAGAGATCTGTTTATCTGTGGCTGCTTTACTGGAGAGATCATGTGAAAAAACCCTGGTACTAGAGGAGAGGCAGTCCCAGAAGAACTCAATCTTCTAAACATTATTGCCAAGGCACCAGGCAAGTGCATGAATCTTAGACCCTCTAGGCCTTCCCAGCCATCAGCTGAATGCCACAGAGTGACCCAAGTTGACACCATGTGGAGCAGATGAATCACTCAGCCAAGTATTGCTGGAATTCCTAATACACACAAAAGAAATGAGCTATAACAAAGGATTATTCTTTTTAGCCACCAAGTTTTGAGGTAGTTTGCATCAGAAACTGTGCAGAGCCTGATTTATAGCACTTGCAAGCTAACTAGCTGACTTGGGTCAGAGACAAAGGGCCTTATTACTTATTCACAGCAAAAGGAGTCATGAGAGCTTCATGTTGGTTTGTATGGTACCCTTATGCTATCCATGTCCCACTGGGGCAACCCAAAGGGCCCATGATGGATGCCTATACATGCAGTGGGTTATGTTACAGGAGAGTAACATTAAGCTTAGATAATGCAACACTTTTATAGAAAGCAGAAGCAAACCTGCTCTTTGTCTGGAAGGAGATATTACCACACCCTTCAGAGGTTGTTTCTGCAAATACAACCTTGAGAAACTGTCCAGGTAAAAAGTGATCAGGACCTTGCATTTTCAGCATATACCCAATGAGAATGTGCAGAGATGCTTAGGAGCCATGGTGGATTTTTTCTCCCAGCACAGTGTTACACAACGACATACTTCATTTCCTATAGGACATTTATCACTATATAACGAGAGCATACCCTGGTCCCTGGGTACTGAGAAATAAAAATTACAGTTGTTTTTGTGGAATCTCATGGGTAAAAGAAATACAGTATGATAGAGATTTGCAATCTCTTTGCAAAATTTCTGGTCTCGAGTTTACAAACAAAACACCTCTCTTTCAGAGTGGTCTTCATTTTCAATTCCCCTTTCCTCCCATTAACACTTAATTCTAAAAAGCAGGACTTTTTAGTATTGTGTCTTAGTTTCATGATGGGATTAATGGAGTATGTGAATATCCTCAAATTGTGTAAAAAGTGTTATATATGTCCATTTATACACATCTTTCTCTAGAGAGATGAGACATAGCTATTGTCAGATTTTCAAAGAAATACGTGACTTAAGCAAGGTTAAGAATAGTGAAGATATGGGGGAAATTCACTATATTTACATTAACCAACTTAGAGGTTTACCTTTTAAGCCCTAAAAATGCTTCACCAGCCATCATTGGCAAGCTAATCTTTAACCACTGACTATTTGTAAATTGCTTGGTGTTGTACTGTGTGAGACAGTAACTTTGGTGACTCTGGAAAATTACTTTCCCATGGTTCAGGGTGTGTTATGTGGAAATTTTATTGGCAGAATTGGAGTAGGTACATTAGGACTGTGAAGAATCTAACCTGCACAAATGACATTAATCCTTTTTCTGATGAGACTAAGCCAGCACAAGCACACAGATTACCTGGTTTAGATTTCTCAAATTATTGTTCCTCCATTAACTATAGAGTCTCCACAGAACTGGATAAAATAGGCTTTGGAACATAAACCTTATTCACAAGAAGTCAAAAATCCCAGAGTACATCTGGTTCCTTCTGACATTATACCTAATTAATAGCACTGAAGTTCACGACAGGAATAAAAACTCAGATGTCAGTATAAATCCCATGTTATCCTCCTCCCCTATGTAATGGGTATATCTATACAGCATAAATCTCCTGTCAACATTTGTAGGTTTTATTGCCTCCTTAGTAAATGAAAGAGTATACTATATATTTAAAAGCCATTATATTTTGATTATGCTAATTCCAGATAGATTAAAACTAATTACATTTTTAAAAACTTAGTTGAGATATTCAGGGGTTGTTTTGGGGACAAAATTCATTTCTTAGTTTTCAAAGTCTTCTGTTAAACTGAAATCATTTATTTTATTTCAAATTTAAAGCAAGTCATTTTGGTTACAGCAGAGATTCAAAGCAGCTTAATTCATTAAATTAAAATATAGCACTAGTTAAATGACTCCAAACAATTATTTTTTTAAAGATACAATTAATTTTGATGATAGCCATTCTGCCAGGTATGAGGTTGTATCTCATTGTGGTTTTGATTTGCATTTTTCTGATGATTAACCATGTTGAGCATCTTTTCATGTGCCTGTTGGTTATCTGTATTTCCTCTTTGGAAAAATGTCTACACAGGTCTTCTGCCCTTTGTTAAAATCTGGTTGTTTGTTTTTTTTGATGTTGAGTTGTATGAGCTATTTATATGTGTTGGATATTAACCCCTTATCAGTCATAACATTTGCAAATATTTTCTCCCATTCAGTAAGTTGACTTTTCCTTTTGTCAATGGTTTCCTTTGCTGTGCAAAAGCTTTTAAGTTTAATTAGGTCTCATTTGTTTATTTTTGCTTTTATTTCATATGCTTTAGAAGACGGATCCAAAAAAATAATACTACGATTTATGTCAGAGTGTTCTGCCTAGGTTTTCCTCTGGGAGTTTTATAGTATATGGTCTTACATTTAGGTCTTTAATCCATTTTGAGTTTATTTTTGTATATGGTGTTAGAGAATGTTCTAATTTCATTCTTTTACATGTAGCTGTCCAGTTTTCCCAGTACCACCTACTGAAAAGACGCTTTTCTCTGTTGAATATTCTTGCCTCCTTTGTCAGAGATTAACTGACCATAAGTGCATGGATTTATTTCTGGGCACTCTATTCTGTTCCATTGATCCATATATCATTATCAAAAAAGTAAAAAGATATCCACACAGTAGGAAAAAATTTTGAAAATTGTATATATGTTAAGGGACTAGTATCCTGAATTTATAAAGAACTCATAACTTATACCAAAATGATAAACAACCCAATAAATAAATGTACAAAGGACTTGAATAGATATTTTTCCAAGAAGACATACAGATTACCAGTAAGCACATGAAAAAAATGCTCAAGATCATTAGTCACCAAGAAAATGCAAATCAAACCCAAAAAAGGTACTACTTTATACCCAGTTGAATGACTATAATAATCATAAAAAAAGAAAAATAACAAGTGTTGGCACAGATGTGGAGAAATTGGTACCCTTGTAAATTCCTAGTAAGAATGCAAAACGGTTCACCTGATACAAAAACATGTTTGGTGGTTCCTCAAAAAGTTAAACATAAAATTACCATCTGACCTTGAAATTCCAATTCTAGGTATATATCCAAAAGAACTGAAAACAGGTATTCAATCAAATATGTGTACATGAATGTTCATAGTAGCATTATTCACAATAGCCAAATGTTGTAATTGCTCAAGGGTCCATCAAGGAATGAATGGATACACCAATTGTATATAGATACTATGGAATATTATTCAGCCATAAAATATGAATGAAGTACTGATACACAGTACAACATAGATGAACCACCAAACCGTTATGCTAAGAGTAAGAAGCCAGATACACTATGTCACATATTGTATGATCCCATTTATATAGATATCCAGATTAGACAAATCCATATATATCCAGATTTGTGGTTGCCAGAGACCGCAAGGAAGGGGAATGGGGAGAAAGTATTTAATGGCTAAGGAATTTTACTTAGAAGTGATAAAATAGATGTGGTGGTTGTATAAAATGCCACTGAATTTTTCACTTTAAAATGGTTATTTTTATGTTATGTGAATTTTACTTCAATAAATTATTTAAAAAATAATGGTTCAAAATATTTTTTTCAAATTTGATACAAAACATGCAGAAACCTTAGGGAACCCTTACAAGAATAAATAGAATGA
The DNA here is from genome assembly GCF_011762595.2 of Tursiops truncatus. NCBI lineage: Eukaryota > Metazoa > Chordata > Mammalia > Artiodactyla > Delphinidae > Tursiops > Tursiops truncatus. The sequence continues at coordinate 32,678,301 of NC_047055.1, forward strand.
AAACTACCATATGTAAACCAAAGTGAAACTGTTAAAATCCAAAGGTAAATATAAAACCTTGAAAGCAGTCAGAGGAAACAATTCATTTTGTGTACAGTGGAAAAACAATAAAAAGCACAGCTGACATCACCAGAAGTAATGGAAGTCAAGAAAAAAAAGAGAAAACATCTTTGGATTGATGAAACATCAACAAAACTTTAAGCATTCCATAAGCAGTAAAAATATTCTTCAGAAATATAGGTGAAAGAAAGAACATTTCAGATAAATTGAGAGAATTTTCTACCAGCATCTGACACTGTAATACTAAATGATAGTCATAAGATTAAAGGGAATGATGCCCGATGGAAACTGAAATTCAACCAGGAAAAAATAGCAATGTGTAATGAAAGACTACTTGTTTTTTATTTTTTGTAATGTAATCTCCTTAAAATACATTTGACTTAAAAAAATCAATGACGTAGAAAGACATTTGTAACACAGAAGTAAACAATAGCATGAAATATGGATGGTGAATCAGTTATTATTTTCCTGAAGTGGGAAATGGAGCATCAGAAGTTGACATGAGAAGTAGGAAGTATAAAGTGCAAAGTACAAAGTATGAAGTAGGACACATGAACAGTCCTGAGAGAAGTTTGAAGTGTTAAGTGGTATAATATTGAATTGGTGTTTTTACTATTATTCTTAGAGCTGTATAGGTACATTTTATAAATGTTTGTATGTATGATTCATAATTGAAAAAATGTCTAGCCTAGCTTAAAACTTCAGTCTCATTACAAGCTCCAGTAAAGTCTCTGCATATAGCTTCAAGGCCAGGAATTGAGAAGAGAGCAAACTTTGCTAATAACCTACATCCTCTTTCTTAGTTCTTGATTCTCCTATGCTATCGGTTACAAGGAGAAAAGGTGCGGAAAAATAGAAAGTATCTCTTTAATTAACTGATAGCATTTTGAAGACTTCTTGGTTACTGTTGCTGATTTTCTGGCTGACAAACAGTTTCTCTGCCCTCTGTGTGACAGGCACCCAAATGCTGACTTTTCCATTGTGTGCACATATGAGTATTTTTGAGGACACCTAGGACTTTCCCACAGCACAATTCCCATCCTTTTCATCCCCTTCCAAATTCTTCAGCCAGTAGTCCACTCAGAGAACACATAACCAGCTACTTCCCTCAGTAACCACTTAAATTGTAGATACTCAGGTGTTGTTCCTTTGTTGAGCTGTAGAAGTATAGGCAGCTCCACTGGCATCTCTTCTTTAAGTCCTTCCTTCTTTCCACAAGTCTCTCTCTCTCTTTTTATTTTTGTTTGTTTATTTGTTTTCTGATCAAGTTGGTATAAGGGACATAAGAGCAAGCCTGCTGTCAAAGCAAGTATCTAGCCAGGGGATAAAATGCCTCTCTATTCTTCTGGCATGCACCCCAAATTTTATGAATGATTTTCCTAGGAATGCCACAGAATTTAATTTCAAGAAGAAAATAGCATCCCTTCCCCACTATCATAAGGAGGCAGAGGAATAACTTGGATAGCATCTACGTTCCCTGGTACTCGCCTTATATACTGGGGTGTAGTAAGGTGGTGGTTGATTATAGCATGGGTAAGTTAGAATACCTGCAATGTGACATCTGGACCCAATTTTGGGCAGCTTGATGGAGGCTCTTTTTAGAAAAAGATAGTATCTTATTTTTTTAAGCATTTTTAGTGACTTCTAGTGGACAACCCCAGGGCAATAAGAAAAGTCCTGTTATATTAGACTCCCACATTTATTGTGTGTCCTCTGGCAAGTCTCCTATATCCACCCAACCTTACTTTTTGTACCATTACATTGAAAAGAATAATGTACCTACCCTTTCAGAGTTTTTTTTGAATTAAATAAGTATGGATGTAAAGAGCTTATATAGACTAAATGCTCAAGAAAATTTAAGAGAGTACTTTTAAATGTTTATTTGGGGAAAACCCCTAATTTCAGTAGAAATTAAACAAATACGATGATTGTAACATTTCACGACTTTTGGGAAAAAGATCCTTTACAGAATGTAAACTTTATTACATATGCTAAAGTCAAAATAAATTATATCATTAGTAAGAATAATATATGAATCAATGCATTGGTCATAGAACTATAATTATCTTTCAGTGAAACACAGTTCCTTAATTTTAACTTTGGTTTTAAATTTGGTTATTCTGTGCATTTGATTAAAAAAGAGATTATTCTTTGTTCAATTTTTAAACCTAAGTACTTCCATTCCTTTGCATTTTTGTCTTCTTCAAATCAGCAGGCTACTTATACTGGACTTTTCACTTTGGAATTAGGCACTGAGATGATTCATTATGATATATATTTGATACAAAAGTAGGCATCATAGGCTATTTTTGATGATAGTATGTTTCATAATTGGGAATTAGTTAGAGACTTGTGAAAATTAAAGGAGCTTATTCCTATAAAGCACTTAGCAAGGTGCCTGTCATATAGTGAAGTCTCCATAAATGCCGGCTACTATTATAATGATTATGAAGCTTTCTACACAGGCTTTTAACTATTATCATCATGCCAAATTAACCTATAATAATAGAATGCTAAAAGGAGAAAAGTAGAGTTGCACAATGATAATTGAAAACTATATTTATTCACATGACTTCTCATTTTTAAAAGCACATTTTTCATGTTATTAAAATAATGTTGAATAGGGGAGATGGAAAATACAGTAATTCTTATCCAGATGACTGTCTGGAAACATTAGTTTCATAGCTTATCAGATATCAAAGGGCATTGATAAACCTTTATTTTATGGCATGGTGATAATTTATTTTAAAGTTTGCTAAATTGAGGAAATATGAAAATGATGGACATGTGCCATAAAAGTTTAAAATAAAAAATGTATATTTGCCTTTTTTTACATAGAGCCTTTGCTTAGAGTATACAAAATCAATAGTTTGAGTTCAACATTATCTTTCTGATATAAACTATATCAGATAGTTCATTTTTTATAATTTGTTTGTGTTTCCTTAAAGTGGATAGGAAACTTGAAAAAAATGGGCAAGAAATCTGAGTTTACAAATCTGAAAATATTAATTTTCCCTATATTTGCAGTCTCATCCACACCAAATTCATGAGCAATGTTTAGAGAAACACTTTTAATAATATTTTCCAAAGCAGTGAAGTTACTTTTCATAGAAAAAACAACCTTTTTTTTACATTTATATTTCATCACTTTACATAGTATTTCCTTAAATTACTTAATATATTAACATGTACAAGTGGCATAAATAAGTTTTGGAACAAACTCAGCAGATTCTTGGTAAGCGTAGAATTTGAATAGTGGAAGGACAAGCATGTGAAGGTACTAAAAATGCAGTCAACTAGCAGTGAGCATTTAACCTGCCCTGGGCATCAATTAGAATGCTTTATAGAGGAAAGCAAGTCATTTTGACAAGTCAGTTAGTTAACTGGTAGTCTGGCAAGGGTGCTTCTTTGTTTTGTATTCTAATAAGATGACATTTTAAACTGCTATAACTGAGACAACTGATCCATTTAATCACCAGTTCTAGGTAGTATAGATTTTTATCAGTGAGTTTAGAATTATACAATTTATTTTCATTTTGGGGGGAATTAAAAAAATAACTAAATCCCTTTGAACTAAATAAATGTGAGTTCCAAAGAACCACTCAGATATTATTTTCCTTAACCTTTTGTTAAAGATTCCCCCCAAAAGATAAGTAATTTAAAATGTCCTTAGAACATAATTTCAAACTATTAAAATCATAGATTTGTTCCTCAGAATGTGTTACGTATTTGGGAGATGGGCATGGTCAGGAGCATTGTCCCTTGGTGTCTTCCAGCAGCATTATCTAACCCTAAATGTATATGAAGCCCTTCCTCATATACTGTGATTCAGAACTCCAGATGTCCGAGTTCCACCAAAGAAGAAATATGCATTTATTTTTCTCATTCTCCTTTTGTTTTGGGGTGATTTTCAAGATGGTTAAACTAGAAAATTCCATTTTTACTCTACCATTTTTTAAAACCAGATTTCTCAATCAAATCTTTGCAAGAAGAGTTAAATTTAGAGAAATTTCCTTCTCACACACGAAGCTTTCATACTTTTTTTGGAAATTAAATTTTCATACTTGATGCACATTATTTCAAAGGTCACTGGCATAATGATTTATTTAAGTATCTCAAGCCTCCAGTAAATAGCAAGATATGAGAATAACTACTTCTTGGTTAAAATACAAATGATAGAGACTACCTTAGTATTTTGTTTTGTTTTGGAATAACTTATGATTTATAACTCTGTTTTTATTACAAATTTCCACATTTTCTTTTGGTGTTATTCTTCTTAATTCTGAAAACTTCTTTCATAATTTCTATATCAATGCAAGTCTGTTAGTGACAAATTCTTTAACTTTTCTTTGATCTAAAAATGTGTGTTTTGCCTTTATTAATGAAGGCTGGATATCAGATTTTTTTTCAGCACTTAAAAACGTTTTTCTAATACCTACTGACCTCCATTGTTTCCTTTATAACATTGCTGTTCATTAAATAATTTTCTCCTGATTTAATGCATTATTTTTTCATGTTTTCGTATTTTCTCTTTTTCTTTGGTCTTAAGCAGCTCAACTATGATATGTCTAGCTGTGGCTTTTCTTATATTTATCTTGTTTGGGCTTCAATGAATTACATGAATCTGTAAATTTATATATTTGGCCACATTCGTGATTTTGTTTGCCATTATTTATTCAATTTTTTTTTTCTCCTCTATTCTCTTTTGTCTTTTTTTGGAACTCAAATTATGCAATGTTAGATATCTGCTAATTAAAAAAAAGTTTTTTTCTTTTTTCAGATAGGATTTCTATTGATCTATCTTCAAATTTCCTGACTTTCCCCCCCATTCTGCTGTTAAGCTTATTCAGTCATTTATTTTATTTTAAAATATTGCATTTTTAACACTAGAAATTCCCTCTTGTTAATTTTTATAAATTTTATTTTCCTGCTGAGATTTCTTTTCATTCAAAACAGACATATTTTCTTTACATCCCTGATCATAGTTACAAAACCTGTGTTATAAAATCTTGGTATTTAAAGCAATAAAACAGTTATAAAATCTTGAGGTTGTTTTCAATTGATTTTCTTTTCTTTTAAAACCTGTCATTTTCTCAATTTTTCATATTTTGGAATGTACATTGAAGCTGTAAATCTTATCTTGTGGAGACTCTGTATTTCATTTCAAAAATTGTTTTCTAACGAGTATTATTATTTTTTAAAAACAGATAGTTAATGTGGTTGAACTCATAGTGCGAACAATGTCTCCACTGTGGTGGATGAGAGCTCAGATAGCAATTCAGCTCTTTTCCCTTAGCTTGCCTCTTCACAGTCTGTCTCACTTATGTTTAGTTTAGGGGTCAGCCAGAAACTTGGTCAGAGACTATTCATAGGATCTGGGCATCTCCTTCCCCAGCTCTGTTCTTTCTGCCAGTTTTCTCCTGACTTTTCAGTGGCAGTGGTTGTCCAGAACTCTTTCCTCTGGTTTTTCAAGCCAGTTAGACTACAGACTTTCTATCAGAGTATTATCCACAAAGCTGGCACAGTCTAAGGCATGCCCTCAGGTTAAAAGTCATTAAAAGAAAATGGACTCTTACCTGGACCTTAACTTTCTTTCAACTGTGAAATCTATTCTGGATGCTACTTGTGTCTGGTCAGAATCCAACGCCTTAAATATTAAAAAAATATATTTTGTCCAGAGTAGTGATAACTATACAACGGTTGCTCTGATAAGGGATATTTGACCATTACTGCAAGCTGAACCCATCCTCCCTTATATGTATCCATATGTCTGCACATGAGAAGACAAAATAGTCCCATAAATAGTCAAGAATACCAAGTTGAGTTGCTCTGTAGGTTTGGCTTCTGAAGAAAAATAGAGGAGGTAGTTTGATTAAAATAGTTGCTTGCGATTTATCTCCAGGTAGAAAATTAAGGAAAGAGAGAATCATATGATGTCTTCAAAATAAATGAGAGAAAGCAAACTATATTTGTAGAAAAAGAGGTGTGAAAACAGATATGATAATTTTCTAGATTAGTAACAACATATTGCCAAATATGTTTTTTTTTAACATCTTTATTGGAGTATAATTGCTTTACAATGTTGTGTTAATTTCTGCTGTATAACAAAGTGAATCAGCTATATGCATACATATATCCCCATGTACCCTCCCTCTTTCATCACCTTCCCACCCTCCTTATCTCACCCTTCTAGGTGGTCATAAAGCACCGAGTTGATCTTCCTGTGCTATGCAGCTTCTTCCCACTAGCTAGCTATTTTACATTTGGTCGTGTATATATGTCAATGCTACTCTGTCACTTCGTCTCAGCTTATCCTTCCCATTCCCCATGTCCACAAGTCCATTTTCTACATCTGAGTCTTTATTCCTGTCCTGCCCCTAGATTCATCAGAACCATTTTTTTTTTAGGTTCCATATATATGTGTTAGCATACAGTATTTGTTTTTCTCTTTCTGACTTACTTCACTTTGTATGACACCATCCACCTCACTACAAATAACTCAATTTCATTTCTTTTTATGGCTGAGTAATATTCCATTGTATATATGTGTCACATCTTCTTTATCCATTCATCTGTCAATGGACACTTAGGTTGCTTCCATGTCCTGGCTATTGTAAATAGTGCTACAATGAAAATTGTGGTACATGTCTCTCTTTGAAGTATGGTTTTCTCAGGGTATATGCATAGTAGTAGGATTACTGGGTCATATGGTAGTTCTAGTTTTAGTTTTTTAAGGAACCTCCATACTGTTCTCCATAGTGGCTGAATCAACTTCAAGAGGGTTCCCTTTTCTCCAAACCCTCTCCAGCATTTATTGTTTCTAGATTTTTTGATGATGGCCATTCTGACCAGTGTGAGGTGATAGATACCTCATTGTAGTTTTGATTTGCATTTCTATAACGATTAGCGATATTGAGCATCCTTTCATGTGTTTGTTGGCAATCTGTATATCTTCTTTGGAGAAATGTCTATTTAGGTCTTCTGCCCATTTTTGGATTGGGTTGTTTGTTATTTTGATATTGAGATGCATGAGCTGCTTGTATATTTTGGAGATTAATCCTTTGTCCGTTGCTTCATTTGCAAGTGCTTTCTTCCATTCTGAGAGTTGTCTTTTTGTCTTGTTTATGGTTTCCTTTGCTGTGCAAAGCTTTATTTCATTAGGTCCCATTTGTTTATTTTTGTTTTTATTTCCATTTCTCTAGGAGATGGGTGAAAAACAGATCTTGTTGTGATTTATGTCATAGAGTGTTCTGCCTATGTTTTCCCCTAAGAGTTTTATGGTGTCTGGCCTTACATTTAGGTCTTTAATCCATTTTGAGTTTATTTTTGTGTATGGTGCTAGGGAGTGCTCTAATTTCATTCTTTTCCATGTAGCTGTTCAGTTTTTCCAGCACCACTTCTTGAAGAGGTTGTCTTTTCTCTATTGTATATTCTTGCCTCCTTTATCAAAGATAAGGTGACCATATGTGCATGGGTTTATCTCTGGGCTTTCTATCCTGTTCCATTGATCTATCTTTCTGTTTTTGTGCCAATACCATACTGTCTTGATTACCATAGCTTTGTAATATAGTCTGAAGACTGGGAGCCTGATTCCTCCAGCTATGTTTTTCTTTCTCAAGATTGCTTTGGCTATTCCAGGTGGTTTGTGTTTCCATACAAATTGTGGAATTTTTTGTTCTCATTCTGTGAAAAATGCTATTGGTAATTTGATAGGGATTGCATTGAATCTGTAGATTGCTTTAGGTAGTGTAGTTATTTTCACAATGTTGATTTTTCCAGTCCAAGAGCATGGTATATCTCTCCATCTGTTTGTGTTGTCTTTAATTTCTTTCATCAGTGTCTTATAGTTTTCTACATACAGGTCTTTTGTCTCCTTAGGTAGGTTTATTCCTAGGTATTTTATTCTTTTTGTTGCAATGACATATGGGAGTTTCCTTAATTTCTCTTTCAGATTTTTCATCATTAGTGTTTAGGAATACAAGAGGTTTCTGTGCATTAATTTTGTATCCTGCTACTTTACCAAATTCATTGATTAGCTCTAGTAGTTTCCTGGTAGTATCTTTAGGATTCTCTCTATATAGTATCATGTCATTGGCAAACAGTGACAGTTTTTTATCTTCTTTTCCAATTTGGATCCCTTTTATTTCTTTTTTTTCTCTGATTGCCATGGCTAAAACTTCCAAAACTATGTTGAATAATAGTCGTGAGAGTGGACAACCTTGTCGTGTTCTTCGTGTTAGAGGAAATAGTTTCAGTTGTTCATCATTGAGAACAATGTTGGCTGTGAGTTTGTCATATATGGTTTTTATTGTGTTGAGGTAGGTTCCCTCTATGCCTACTTTCTAGAGAGTTTTAATCATAAATGTGTGTTGATTTCTGTCAAAAACTTTTTCTGTATCTATTAAGGTTATCATATGGTTTTTATCCTTCAGTTTGTTAATATGGTATATCACATTGATTGATTGGCATATATTGAAGAATCCTTGCATTCCTGGGATAAACCCCAGTTGATCACGGTGTATGATCCTTTTAATGTGCTGTTGGATTCTGTTTGCCAGTATACTGTTGAGGATTTTTGCATATGTGTTCATCAGTGATATTGGCCTGTAGTTTTCTTTTTTTGTGACCTCTTTGTCTGGTTTTGGTACCAGGGTGATGGTGGCCTTGTAGAATGAGTTTAGGAGTGTTCCTCCCTCTGCTATATTTTGGAAGAGTTTGAGAAGGATAGGTGTTAGCTCTTCTCTAAATGTTTGACAGAATTCACCTGTGAAGCCATTTGTTTCTGGGCTTTTGTTTGTTGGAAGATTTTTAATCACAGTTTCAATTTCAGGGCTTATGATTGGTCTGTTTATGTTTTCTATTTCTTCCTGGTTCATTCTTAGAAAGTTGTGGTTTTCTAAGAATTTGCCCATTTCTTCCAGGTTGACCATTTTATTGGCATAGAGTTGCTTGTAGTAATCTCTCATGACCCTTTGTATTTCTGTAGTATCAGTTGTTACTTCTCCTTTTTCATTTCTAATTCTGTTGATTTGAGTCTTCTCCCTTTTTTTCTTGATGAGTCTGGCTAATGGTTTATTAATTTTCTTTATCTTCTCAAAGAACCAGCTTTTAGTTTTATTGATTTTTGCTATTGTTTTCTTCATTTCTTTTTCATCTATTTCTAATCTGATCTTTATGATTTATTTCCTTCTGCTAACTTTGGGGGGTTTTTTGTTCTTCTTTCTCTAATTGCTTTAGGTGTAAGGTTAGGTTGTTTACTGGAAACACAAGCTTTAAATGACACATTAGACAAGATGGACTTAAATTGATATTTATAGGACATTCTATCCAAAAACAACAGAATACACTTTCTTCTCAAGTGCTTATGGAACATTCTCCAAAATAGATCATATCTTGGGTCAAAAATCAAGCCTTGGTAAATTTAAGAAAATTGAAATCTTATCAAGTATCTTTTCCGACTACTACGCTATGAAGCTAAATATCAGTTACAGGGGTAAAAACTTAAAAAGTACAAACTCATGGAGGCTAAACTATACGTTACTAAATAACGAAGATATCACTGAAGAAATCAAAGAGGAAAACAAAAAAATCTAGAAACATATTTCAAAGAAAACATGACCTCCAAAAACCTATGGGATGCAGCAAAAGCAGTCCTAAGAGGGAAGTTTATAGCAATACAATCCTACCTCAAGAAACAAGAAAAATCTCAAATAAACAGCCAGATATGTTTTGATATCCATGGACAATTCCAAAGGCATATAATTTAGTGAACAAATGTTAAATTATACATATATATGTACATATCTGTATGTATGTATGGGGGGAAGGGAAGCAGGGAGGGAGGGAGGGAGGGAGGGAGAGAGAGAGAGAATGATAAGGCACATATTCTTCACAACCCCAATTTAATTTTAAATACATAGAAAACTCTAATCACAAGTTACCTGCTTCTAATCTTTGAGAATATCCTACCACATCTCGATTTAGAGAAACATATACTTCAGCCTTAAAAAGTAAGAATTTTTAAAATGAGCTTTGCTCTATATGGATCACTAGGTAAGTGAAAGACATAATTTAGCAAATGATAGAAATTATTACTTAATGTATTATTATGGTTATGTGCTATAAATGAAGAACCACACATGAAATAGTATAAATTTTCTTCAAAATGCTAGTGGTAATGAAAATCATAAAGGTATAAATAGATACTACTTCCTCCTCAACCAATAAATTACTAATGGTTGCTGTAAAGGACTAGCTTTAGTTTTCTTTAATATTAAAAGTTTTTCTTACACATTGATTCCTAAATGCAAGGGGTTATTTCATGTGGTTAATGTGAGCAGAGGTACAAGAGTAGGCTCTAAATGTGTTTCTTTGATTACTGGAAAATTTAGAAAAATTACAGGAACAAGTAATAGCTTTTTCTCCTACACTTTAATGTAATTATTTATGAGTATTGTCCCTATCAAGCTAGTTAATGGTGCTCCATAATAATCAGCAAACCCATTTTTGCCAATTATCCAGGTTCAAAATTGGAGTCATTTGTGACTCTTCATTCATTTTCACAATCAATTCTGTCACAGAGTCCCATTTTTACTTACCTCGTAATTACCTCCATATCTGTTCTTCCCTTTTGATTATTATTGAAATTGACCTATCTCTGATGGTTAATGTAATGAAATTGACCTAGCTCTGATGGTTAATAGTACCACAAATTTATCACACCTTCCCTTGTTATCACTATCCTCACATCCAGTCTATCTTGTACACTGCTACGACTAATATTAACCCTACATATTGCTAATAATATAAATATTGCTAATAGTCCAAAAATATTGTTTTTTAATGTTAATTGCTTAGTAATTAATACTTGATAGTTCATCATTCAACAAAGAGTTTAAACTCCTTAACTAGGGATAAAACACCTTTCCAGTTTGAACCATCTGTTTCACCAGTTTAGTCTGCTTATTACTCCCTCCAAGCATGGCAAGAGTTACATGTTGCTGTAGGATAGGGGCAGTATAGTTCTTTTCTAAATTTGAATGTTTTAAGACTCTATCTTGGGGTTTTTCATAATTCAGTGTAGTAAAGGATCACCTGTTATATTCCTAACTTTCATCAACAGAGATTCTGATTCAGTAGGTCTATAGTTGGGACCTGAGAATTTGCAGTTTTAGCAGCTACCTTAGTGGGTTCTGATAAAGATGTCCCATAGGCCGTAAGGAACAATATTGTTCTGTCCATTTATTAACTGTGCTTATCCTCCAAAGATATATATTCTATTTTTTAACATAAAGCCTTCAGGATTACTCTTGTCAAGGGAACATCTCTCTGTAACATTCATTCATTCAGCTCTCAGAGAAGACTACTATCAAATAGCCATTCCACTCCTTTCTATTCAGTTACCCTCCATAGCACTTAACACTGCTTGTTATTACAGTATATCTATTTATATATTTTCTTATTGTTTTCCCCACTTGAAAATCAGCTTCATGAAGGTAGAGACATTGTGTTCACTCCTATAGTATCATCAGAGGCTAGAACAGCATAGTAGGTTCTTGTTGTACCTAAATATTGCTGAACAAATAAATTTGACAGCATATAGGCCTTTTATTGTTAATTGTGTTTTCATGAATGTTCCTGATGATCCAACAATATAGTATGCTGTTTAGGGGAGGACCTCTTTCATATGTCTTTATATTTTACTTTATAGCACCCACTACAGTGGTTTTCACAATAAACACATAGTACAGATTTGTTGATATTTTTTGTTCTATTGACATGAGTCAGAAAATGACATTAACTGATAACTCATTTAAATTGTATTTTTTAAGTAACAATGTGGAAAGTGGAATAATATACAACCACCAAGATATCAATGTCCTAATCCCCAGAACCTGTTATTATGTTACTTTGCATGACAAAAATTACTTTATAGATGTGATTAAGGATAAGGACCTTGAGATGGAGAGATTAGTCTGTATTATGTAGGTAGGTCCAATCTAATTGCATGAATCCTTGAAAGTAGAGAATAATTCCCAGCTGCAGAGAACTACAGAAATGGTAGTGTGAGAAGGACCAAGCTTGCTGCTGCTGGCTTTGGAGATGGAGGAGGAGGGCCATGAGTCAAGGAATGTGGGTGGCTTCTAGAGGCTAAATAAAGCAAATAAATGGATCATTCCCTAGAGCATTCAGAAAGAAATGCAGCTCTGCTGATGTCTTGATTTTAGCCCAGGGAGATACAGGTTAGACTTAAGACATCAGTTGTTATCATCACTAAAGTTTCTTCTTGAGTGACCTAACACAGTTTTCCAGAGCACAACATATTCACTTCTATCTAAATTATTTTAGAAAAAAATACTTTTTGAATCTACATGTGATGCTGACATTAGAAGTATATTCTAAGTCATAAGTATGTATATTATTTATTTCTGTGATATAACCACTTATATATTTGCTTTTAAAGTAGTCTTTAAAAGGCTTGCTTAAAATGGCATCTAAGGGACATCCCTGGTGGTGCAGTGGTTAAGAATCTGCATGCCAATGCAGGGGACATGGGTTCGAGCCCTGGTCTGAGAAGATCCCACATGCTGTGGAGCAACTAAGCTCATGCACCACAACTACTGAGCCTGTGCTCTAGAGCCTGCAAGCCACAACTACTGAAGCCCACATGCTTAGAGCCTGTGCTCCACAATAAGAGAAGCCACCACAAAGAGAAGCCCGTGCACCACAATGAAGAGTAATCCCTGCTTGCCACAACTAGAGAAAGCCCGTGCACAGTAATGAAGACCTGACACAGCCAAAAATAAATAAATACATTTAAAAAATCAATAAATAAAATGGCATTTAAAATCTTCAATTGTGAGGTCATCTCCCCTCTTCATAGACAATCATCTAAAATTTAATATTATTTTTTTGTCTGCCTCTGATTCTCCCTCCCTCCCTGATTCTGACTGGTAATTTCTATTAACATCTAAAACTAGCATTGTTATTATTAATAACTGATGTACCATACTCAAGTAGTTGTTCAAAATAAAGTGAGAAAGACCCTGTAATATGAGAGATAATTTATAAGGATCACTTCTATGAGAGAAAATTTTGGAACTAAAGATTCAGATTATATTCAGGAAGATAAATAATTTCATTCCCTTTTTGCTTGGTTTCCTTCCCCGGGATTCCTTTTTATGTTAATACAGATATTTCAACAATATCCTTTTTAATATCATATTTATTGGTATATGATATTTTTCCAGTCCCCTATTAATGAACCTTTAAACTGATTCTAATTTCTAACAATGAAAAATGATGACACAATAAACATTACTTTGCATATATCGTTACATATTTGTATGAGTATTTCTACAGAAGAAATTCCTGATATAGAATTGCTATGTGAAAGGGAACAAGCATTACAAATTTGAAAATTATTGCCAAATTTACCTACAAATATATCAAGAAATTTATGTTGCCATGCATAATGGCATGAAAATGTGCTTCTTACTTCTCTGACAGTAGGGAGTGTAATTGACTTGTGGCCCAGGTGTAGCACTTGGAAATCCATCACTGTGCTTGTTATGATAAGAGGCCATTCTTTTTACCAGTTGCTCCCAGCCAGTAAATAATTGAGCACAACAGAGATACTAAGACAGGTCCATATCTGAGACATGCAGGACTGCTGTGATGGGGGACTTTGTCTCAAGGACTCCCCAGTGACCTTGCAGAAGTCTCTGACAACCACAGTGCAGTCTAGAATGATTTCACTCAACTTTTATTACTTTCTTCTTTACCATTCTCTTTTATTCAGAATGCCACATGCATGCGTAAGACTGTGCCCATATCTAGGACTGTGCACATACTTAGGAAACATCTGAGAAGGCCCCAAGCTCTCACCTCCTATCAACCTTGAGGCTTTAAGCAAGCAGGAAGTGAAAGCTAAGATGGAGTTGTAAGTTGCCTGGCTAAATGTTTTAGACATGCTCTAACACACACAGAGCCCGTCTGCAAAGACTAGATTTATTGGTCTCAGGTAGCTAAGGAAACCTTTGTATCATCATTAGCTGCTCAATAGGCAACCTAAGCAGAGATGTCAGTGGTCACACACATGACAAAGAATACAGAATTTACTGAATTAGTTTAGAAATTCCAATTAAACAACAACAAGAAAAAATGACAAACCACTACACACTTACTAGAATGTCCAAACTCCAGAGCACTGACAAAACCAAATGATGGCAAGGATATGGAGAAGAATCTGATTTGACAATTTCCCACATAATATTATCTAAAATGTCCAAGTTTCAATAAAAATTGCAACATTTGCAAAGAAATAAAAAAGTATGGCTGATACACAGGAAAAGAAGCAGTCAATAGGAACTGTCCCTGAGGAAGCTCCAACATTGGAATTACTAACCAAAACTTTGAAACTGCTACAGTAAGTCCCCTACATATGAATGAGTTCCATTCCCAGAGCACGTTCGTAAGTCTAATTTGTATGTAAGTCCAACAAAGTTAACCTAGGTACCCAACTATCTCAATTGGCTATATAGTATGGTACTGTAATAGGTTTATAATGATTTTCACACAAATAATACATAAAAAAACAAACACAAAAAATGAAGAAAACATTTTTAATCTTACAGTACAGTACCTTGAAAAGTACAGTAGTACAGTACAACAGCTGGCACACAGGGCTGGCATCGAGTGAACAGGCAAGAAGAGTTACTGACTGGAGGAGGGAGAAGAGGTGGGAGGTGGTAGAACTGAAAGATCATCAGCAATAGGAGACGCAGCACAAGCTGCAATGTCACTCACACCTGATGTGGATGGCACAGGTTCTGGTTCCTTTCTGGATTCAATTCTATCTACCCTCTTGAAAAAATGATCCAGTGACGTCTGGGTAATAGCTCTTTTTTTCTCATCATTGATGACATGGTAGCACTGGATTGCATTCTGAACACCTGCTGCAACCTTCGTGTACTGTTTTATGTTTGGGTCCTGTGCCTCAAAACCTAACCAGTACCTCCTCAAATAAAGAAAATCCCCTTGCCATTTCCTGTGTCATGAATCTCTTCAGTTCTTCAATTACTTCTTCTTCCTCTTGTCTCTCTTCATCCTTTCTCTGGGACTCCACTTCCATCAGGTCTTCATTAGTAAGCTCCTCATGTTGCACAGCAAGGAGTTCAATGTACGCCAGACACATGAACTAACTTAGGTGACTGAACATGCATTAATATACGATATTTGCTTTTCTCTTTCTGACTTACTTCACTCTGTATGACAGACTCCAGGTCCATCTACCTCACTACAAATAACTCAATTTCATTTCTTTTTATGGCTGAATAATATTCCACTGTATATATGTGCCACATCTTCTTTATCCATTCGTCTGTTGATGGACATTTAGATTGCTTCCATGTCTTGGCTATTGTAAATGATGCTGCTATGAACATTGGGGTGCATGTATTTATTTGAATTAAGTTTTCTCTGGATATATGCCTGGGAGTGGGATTGCAGTATCATATAGAGTTACTATATGATCTTTTACCTTTACTATACCAGATAAAGAAAGAAGAGCAAACTAAATCCAAAGCAAGATGAAGAAATAAATAATAATGATGAGAGTGGAAATAAATAAAATAAAGAATAGAAAAATGATAAAGAAACTCAACAAAAACAAAGTTGCTTTTCTTTAGAAGAAAATCAACAAAATTTACAAACATTTAGCTGGATAGACCAAGAGAAAAAGAGAGAAGACTCAAATTACTAAAATCAAGAATTAAAGAGGAGATACTACTACTGATTTTAGAGAAATAAAAAGGATTATAAGGGAATATTAAGAATAATTGTTTGCAAATGAAATAGATAACATAGACAAAATGGACAAATTCTGATAGTGACATAGACTATCAAAACTAACTCAAGAAGAAATAGAAAATCTGAATGTATCTATAACAAAGGACCTATAACAAAGTCCTATATAGGACCAGAGGGCTTTCTTGGTGAATTATACCAATCAGTCCTTTACTAACTTTCCACATAACAGAAGAGGAAAGAAAAATTCATTTCATTCTAGGAGGTCAGTATTATCCTGATACAAAAATAAAGACAACAAAATAAGAGAAAATACAAATCAATTATCGCTTATGAATATAGAACTAAAATCTTCCACAAAATAGAAGCAAATCAAATCCAACAGCATATGCAAAGGATCATATGGGAGTGAGGCCAGAAAACTGGTAGAGTAGCAATTTCAAAACATCTATTCCTCCACAGAAAAATTGAAAAACAAGTTGGAACTCTCAGAACCATATGTTAGAATTCTGGAAAATGGTCAAAGGTTTATAGCAAACAAGTGAACGCTAAATCAAGAAAAAAGCAACTTAAAAATTGTAGGAAAGTTTTGAGGCATTTTTACTTGCCCCAGCCCCACCTTTCTCTGGGTTAGCAGTTTCAGGCCCTTATACCTGGTGTTGGAGGGAGCAGAGCTGAACTTACTTAAAAATTATAGTGTTTATCTGCCTGCGGCTACCTGAAAGACTGACACAAGGTACCATCTCTTTTGCGCCTAACTAAAAACTCACTCAGGGCAGAAAAATTGACAGACATTGCTCAAAAACATGGTGAACCTAAAGAAAAATCCACAGCTGAAGGAGGCCATAGATTATGGTTGAGTATACAGCATACACTAGATCACCTACAGCCTGGTTGGGAAAATCTGGGGAGAGAGTTGCTTTGGGAAATAAGGACATTCAAAAGCACCTGTGTACACTGGGGAATTTAGAAAGCCACACATGTCCCAAGACAAGATGTGTGCTCAGAAAAGAGGATGACATGATTTAGCTAAGTTTTCTGGCAGTATATATTAAAAAATCATGACATGTTTCTAATTTCCTTCTGCACTTGCACCTGAAGTGACTTTAATGTTCATATATCTATGAACATTCTGTTTATAAAGACAGGCAACACATGTATTTCCTTAGAAGATACAAGCTTTCTCTACCTTTAACATCCTTATTTCTATCAATAGTCTATTCAAGGCAATCTAAGCTTTTTCTACCATATTTCTCAAATTTCTTCCAGCCTCTGCACATGACTTGATCCCAAAGCCACTTACATTTGTAGTATTTATTACAGCAGCATCCTATTTCCTGGTTCAAAAATCTGTATTAGTTTCCTATGGCTTATACAAAATATTACCACAAACTGGGTGAATTATTTAAGAATAAATACAAATTTATCCTTTCACAGTTCTGGGGGCCATAAATCCAAAATCAAGTTGTCAGCAGTGTCACGCTCTCTCTGGAGCATCTAGGGTAGAATCTCTCCCTTGCCTCTTCTGGCTTCCGGTGGCTGACAGTATTCCTTTGCTTGTGGCTGTATCACTCCAGTGGAATCTCAATCTACCTCTCTCTTATAAGGAAAGTGGTGATGGTATTCAGAGCCCATCTGGACAATGCAGGATAATTTCCTCATCTCAAGATTCCTAACTTAATCACATCTGCAAAGACTCTTTTTCTAAATAAGGTAATATTTATATTTTTCCAGGAATTAAAATCTGATATCTTTTGGGCCACCATTCAACCTACAGTAGTCTTTAAAAGAGGAATCAGCTTTAATTAAGGAGAAATTATAGGGCAAACCCTTGGCCCTATAATCACTTGACTTGTTCAGTTACTCTGCTGTAAATAGCTGTCTCTGAGTGGATAAGATGAAAGGTACAAATTATTTATAATACAGGGATATAAACAAAAAACCCATTTACTGACTATTGAAATTGAGCAAGAAATATAAAATAAGATTAATCTGGCCTCTTCTGTATTCTTAATTTATGTAACAAATTTCTCTTTACTGAATTGAATTGTTTACTAATTGAATGTTTTTGACATTCAAAAAAGTTCTCTTACTGTCAAATTGTTTACTACAGTTCAAGTCTTTACCCATTTGAAATGGAAATATCTAAATTTTAATAAAACCAAGGCTAGTAAAAGATGTTTTAGATAATTTTGAAAAGCCAAAAAATATGGCCAATGTAAAAGACAGTGATAGTTCGTATATTGTCCCTATTGTTCATCATTTCAGATATATATAAACTTGGTCTGATTTTTCTCCTTTTCTTCTTTTCAACCTTAAACTGATTTTTTGCTGTTTCATATACTGTAAAAGTTCAATATAACTTGTGACTGTTGAGTTATTTGTTAAAATTACTATATTACTGCTATGTATAACTGTTGGATATTATGCTTGGGTTACATTTTAAAAAGAGCTTATGACAGAATTTAAACCTAAAATAAGAAAGGGAGCTTTGTTAAATTTTGACAGATATAACCCAGAATTCAGGGATTTTCTGCTAGTACTAGGATGCTGGCGGTGTCTCAGGTCATTGCCATCATCTTACTGCTGAATAACAGGCACCAGAGCTTTACTCAGGGTCTATTTGATAGAAAGATATCACCACCCAGGAACCAGGAGAGCAAAAAGCATTGAAGAACAGAGCAGGAAAGTATTGTGCAGGACTGGAAAAGGCTATGCAGGGCAGGGTAGTACACATTGGAAAATGTAAGGTGGGTTCAAGCCAAACAGAGTAAGGAAGGTTTGGGAAAGGCCAGGAGGGGTTGACCAAGTAAAGGTAAAATTTTGGTAAAGGTAAAATTCAGAAAAAGAAGGAAAATGTAGGGTACGGCAGAGATGCCTAGGACAAGGAAGAGCTGAGCAAGTTGGAACAATGCAGGGCAAAACAGGGCATGCCACTGTATGTCAGGGTGAGCAAGCATAATCTGTCAGGGTGAACTAGCATGACAGGTGGGGCACAGCAGAGAATTGATCAGGATACGACTGAAAAAGAAAAGCTGGGAGGAACAGAGTAGAAAACAGCACACTCTAAAGGTAAGTGTAAAGTGAGTTACAGTAGGGCAAAATGACACCTGACAGAGACTGGAAAGTCTAAATAGGTACAGCAAGAAGAGGCAGAGAAGGCTTGGGTAAGGTGAGATGGAGCAGGAAAAGGTAATAAATA
The DNA here is from genome assembly GCF_011762595.2 of Tursiops truncatus. NCBI lineage: Eukaryota > Metazoa > Chordata > Mammalia > Artiodactyla > Delphinidae > Tursiops > Tursiops truncatus. Next base: position 32,697,370 of record NC_047055.1, read on the forward strand.
AAAGTTAAGTCTGTAAAGAAATGTTGAGCCCATGATTAAACTAAGAGATGGTTCCCATTAATTCATTAATAAGAATTATGTGGAATATAGTTGTGATTGATGTGAGTTTTCAATATTGGTAGCATATATTAAGCAGGTCTCAATATTGACTATCCCAAATTCTAAGGGTCCTACATCAAGGTGCTCAGCAACACACGTTACCAATCACAGAATTTTGTTCTGCCATTGATCCTTAAGCCTATAGAGTTTTCTTTAAGAGTATGCTATAAATAAATCAATGCCTATTTTCATATCTAATTTCCACATATTCATAATTTAATAGTGTTTCTCAACTTGAGTGTTAAAAATCACATGTGGAATTTGTGGAAATGTATATTTTAAGGTCTCTCCTATAATAACAGAAGTGATAAGTTTGGTGCTATATTATTTTCACCAGATTGTTACAATCAGAAAAAATGAAAATCATATTGTTGTGCTGTTAATACCACATCTGTCATGAGCTTAATCTGTTCCATAGGGAAGAATGTTCAGAGTCTTCTCTGAGATAGAAGGAGATAGGTGGGAGAAGGGGATGTATTTAGTGGTTTCCACTCCCTCTTTCCAATTAGCAGATACAGTTTCCGCTTTTTTAATGTGCCTAGCATTTGAGTGTACAACTTAGTATAAACCATAAATGTAGACTACTGCCTTGGTTAAGGACTAGATCATCTCATCCTTGTATTATTGCAAAGGTATTCTAAGTGGTCTTCCAGAGTATTCTCTCTGTCCAATCTGTTCTTAATAACAGTACTCTGTTTAAAATCTTCCAGTAGCTCCTAGGGCCTATTGGATGATCAATGCAACTTAGAATGGCATGGAAGAGCACTCTATTCTAGACTACTAGTTATGCCCCCCCAAATCTGTTCTCCCCTTCTTCTTGGTCAAATGGCCACATGCTCAGCTAGAATTTACATTCCTCACCCTCCTTTTCAGCTAGCTGTAACCATAATACTAAGTTCAAGTCAATGGAATGTGAATGTACATAATGTATGTAAGATCTGAGTCACTTCTACCTGGAAGACAAGTTTATTTCTCTGGATTTTGATTTTTTTATCTTTCTCAAAGGCTGGTTTGAACCTATGGAGGAGATCAATACCCTAGGAGAGCGTGGAGCAGTAAGATGGAAGGAAAAATTGTTTTTCTTTTATCTGTCCACCCACCCTGGAATTGAAAGAGAAAATAAACCTGTATTTGGCATTGTGGATATCACTGTGGAATCTACTGTAATTGTAGATGTCTTTGTTAGAGTAGTGTAACTTAAAACTAATGAATATTTTCTGATGTTCTTCCTTATTTATCTGTGTCTGTCTCACAATATGTTTTTTGAAAGAACGAATGGTGATGCACTGATACTAACCCATCATGTGGGGGTAGGTATGTGCTACTGAATATATAAAAACACATATTATGTTCTATATTTTGTTATATTCGATTCTTATTTCTAGTTTACACTTTAATTGGTCTAGATATTTTTGTATGATTGCCAATTTTCACAAGATATTTGTTGGGGGTGCAGCTTCCATAAAAATACATTTGGTGGTATGATCAAGAGTATCAGGCTTCCCTAGTGGCGCAGTGGTTGAGAGTCCGCCTGCAGATGCAGAGGACACGGGTTCGTGCCCCGGTCCGGGAAGATCCCATATGCCATGGAGTGGCTAGGCCCGTGAGCCATGGCCGCTGAGCCTGCGCGTCTGGAGCCTATGCTCTGCAACGGGAGAGGCCACAACCGTGAGAGGCCCGTGTACCACAAAAACAAAAAATAAAACAAAACAAAACGAGTATCAATCTATCCTCATTCTCTTGCCACAATCTGTCTAATGGTACCATTGAAATCATATCCTCTGTATCAGTTAGGGTCTCTAGGAGGTCCTAGTTAAGATGCAAGTTAACACATTAAACTACTCTTACCCATTTACACCCTGAAATGAATTAGTCTTGATGTTACCTTCGAATACAATGGTTGGGGTTCATAGGCCCCAACCAATAAAGAATATGACAAGATTTGATTAGATGGAAAGTCACAAAAATCAATCCAGGCTGTGAAGTGCTGCTGGGAGAGCATAGATCTAGCAAGATTCCAACTCCTGTCTTTGTCATCAAGTAATGAATGTCTAAATTATATACATAAGTATTCACTGATTCTTATCACTCATGTGTGCTCAGATTGAAAGTTACTAGTTTTTGGTTGGTTGAAATTTTTATTTATTTAAGAATAATATTCAGTATTGTGGTAGATAATTTAAAAGCCTCACAGACTTTATCCATATTATAGGTGAGCCAAGAGAGAAATTTAAAATGTTAAAGTATGATGGCAATTAAATATAGAAAAAAAAGAAATGTTTGCTAGACACTGCTTGGTGATATCTTATGCTTAAAAGGAAAGATATTTTAGTCAAATTTAAGAGATTTTTAAAAAGATGAACTAGAATAACAATGTGAGATGATCACCAGCAAATTACAATGATGATTCAGTAGCACCCCAAAAAAGTGAAAAAGATGAACATATTTTAAGAAACAAATGTTTCTGATTTTCTGAAATTGAAGAGTAAAAGGGTCATATTTGCAGTTAGAATAAAAATGATCTAACCTTGTCCATGAATCAGTATATTAGATAGCAAAGGGATTGATCTCAAGCCATTTTTTCCCCATTGGCAAGTTACTAAATAAAAATAAAATAATTGCTCATAATACAATTGTTATTCTCTTTAAAGGATCTAGAACTTTTCATACTAAAAAGGATAGTCATGCTGGTGAATTTTCAAATATAATATCGGCCACTGATTTCATTCATCTAAAGTTAGCATTAGAAACCTCATTATGAGATAATAAATAATAGACAGTTGGCAAGCTCACCATTTTTTACTGTCAATTCTAAGTGGAATAACAAGCCACAAATATCATCCTAGAGATGTCAGAGCCTGTTGGTCATTAACTTCAGCACTCAATCTAGTTCTCCCCCATGGGGTTGCTCATAGTTGAAATCCATCCTCTGGTCTCTGTTCTGCCACAAGGACTCTTGAGTGTTTGAACCAACTTACAGTTATCTGCTACCCAGATCTTACCCTTGAGATCTGCTAAAGAGGGTCAGTGAGTTTGGTAAGTATCACAATATCACTAGAAGGAGGGAAGAAGATTTAACTTTCCTTCTTTCTTTGGTATCCTCAAGTCTATAGAGTCTTCAATTTAGACATACCCTATCACATCAATAAGAGAAACAAAGGGTGGCAACCCTCTTTCTTCACCTCAAACCCCTGAATGTTCAACATCATCCCAATGTGAACTAGTCCTGGCCTAACTATCCAGTAGCCTGCTGCTCATTAAAAAGAATCCTCAGATTTACTCAGTCCAATCTCTCCCCTCTACCACAAACATATTACCATTATTCCATCTGTGACTTTATTTCTTTTTCCAGGAATGCTATCCCTTCTCTACTTATGTATCTTCCATCAACTCTATTCCTACCTTTTACATTGAAGCCTTCCCTAAAAATAAATTATAAATATCCTTCTCCTTTCAAATTCTATAACATTCAAAATCTTCACCACTAATGTAGCATGGTTGCATACTTATGTTCTATTGATAAATTAATGTTTTATGTTAACTGATTCTGTGATTCAAGTATATTGGTTTTGGGTACTCACAAATCCTACATAGTGTCTAGTACAATGCTTAGCTAATCGACACTCTTGTCCCATGACAATCCATTATCACAGAGCACCCAGAATAATCTGTTTAAAAGCATAAAATCAAATTATTCCATTCTTCTGTTTTCAAACTCTCCAATGACTTTCCATCACAGATAAGATAAAATAAAATCTTAACATGGCCTACAATGCCCTGTGTGATCAAAGTGGAAAACCATATTAAAAATCAGCCTCACCAAAAAACTACTAGAGCTCATCAATGAATTTGGTAAACTTGCAGCATACAAAATTAATATATAGAAATCTATTGTGTTTCTATACACTAACAATGAATCATCAGAAAGAGAAATTAAGGAAAGAATCCCATTTACCATCACATCAAAAAGAATAGAATACCTAGAAATGAACCTACATAAGGAGGTAAAAGAGCAGTACTCAGAAAACTATAAGAAACTGATTAAAGAAATTGAAGATAATACAAATAGATGGAAAGATACACTGTGTTCATGGACTGGAAGAACTAATATTGTTAAAATGATCATACTACCCAAGGTATCTACAGATACAATGTAATCCCTATCAAAATACCAATGGTATTTTCCACAGAACTAGAATAAATGATTTTAAAATTTGTATGGAAACACAAAAGACCCTGAATAACCAAAACAATCTTGAGAAAGAATAGAGCTGGAGGTATCACACTCCCTTACTTCAGACTATACTACAAAGCTATATAATCAAAACAGTTTGATACTGGCACAAAAACAGATATATAGATCAGTGGAGCAGAATAGAGAACCTAGAAAAAAACCACACACTTATGGTCAATTAATCTAGGACAAAGGAGGCAAGAATATACAATGGAGAAAGGAGAGTCTCTTCAATAAATGGTATTGGGAAAACTGGACAGCTACATGAAACATAATAAAATTAGAACATTTTCTAACACCATATACAAAAAATAAATTCAAAATGGATTAAAGACTAAAGGAAAGACCGGAAACCATAAAACTCCTAGAAGAAAACATAGGTGGAGCACTCTTTGACATAAAGTGTAGCAATTATTTTTTTATCCATCTGCCAAGGCAAAGGAAATAAGAGCAAAACTAAATAAATGGCACCTAATTAAACATAAAAGCTTTTTGCACAGCAAAGGAAGCCATCAACAAACAAAAAGACACCCTACTGAATAGGAGAAAATATTGTCAAATGATATAACTGATAAGAGGTTAATATTCAAAATATATAAATAATTCATACAACTCAACTTCAAAAAAACAAACAACCTGATTAAAACATGGGCAGAAGACTGAATAGACATTTTTCCTAAGAAGACATGCAGATGTCCAACAGGCACATGAAAAGATGCTCAACATTATTAATCATCAGAGAAATGCAAATCAAGACCACAATCAGATATCACCTCACCTGTCAGAATGGCTATCATTGAAAAGTCTACAAATAACAAATGTTGGTGAGGATGAGGAGAAAAGAGAATCCTACTGTTGGTGGGAATGTAAATTAGTACAGCCACTGTGGAAAACAATATGGATGGTCCTCACAAAACTGAAAGTATAACTACCATGTGATCTAGCAATTCTACTCCTGGGTATATATCCAAAGAAAAAGAAAACATTAATTTGAAAAGATATATGCATCCCAATGTCCCAATGTCCGTGGCAGCATTATTTACAATAACCAGGATATAGAAGCAACCTAAGTGTCCATCAACAGATGATTGGATAAAGAAATATGGTATATATATATATATATATATATATATATATACACACACACACACACACACACACACACACACACAAACACACAATGGAATACTACTCAGCCATAAAAAAAGAATGAAATTTTGTCATTTGAAACAACATGGACGGATTTGGAGGGCATTATGCTAAGAAAAATAAGTCAGACAGAGAAAGACAAACAGTAGTTTTAAAATCAAGGATGCTAAAGAATCTCCTTTTCAAAATATAGAATTTCAGGGCCTGTTCCCAAAGAATTAGATTCAGTATGTTAGCGTGCAATATTTTTATGAAGTACCCTAAGTATTTCTTATGTAGACAGTGTAAAGACCACACACTGAAAATAATGCTCAGAGCATGCCCTCAGAACATTTTCATCTAGTCCTATGGGTTTAAATTACCTCTTATATGATCATGACTCCCACATAGATATTTTTTTGGTCTAGATTCAGCATCATCTCACAGATATGTTTCTCAGGTAGCTCAAATCCATTTCTTCTACTCCTTACATTCCAAAGTTGCAAATCCCCTCTGAATTCCTAAAATTGATGGCTAGAAATATCATTTTCCAATATCTCAAGTGAGAACTCTTTTGTTTTGCTAAAAACCCTCATATCAACAAATCACAAAGTCTGTTGATTCTATTTTCTTATTGTTTTCTACAGATCTTCTCCTTTTCCCTTGTCAATGCCTTAGTTCATGCACTTATCATTTCATCCTGGATTGTTGCCAATAACCTTTTACCCAGTACACCTGCTGCCAATCCTACCCTTTTTCAATCTGTTGTCTATATCACTGCCAGAACTTATTTTTTCTAGAATCCTGATTTGATCATCTTATTCCCTGATCAAAGTCCTTCAACGTTTTCCATTACCTTCTGGATAAAATACAAACCTTGTACTGTGATATGGGAGGCTCCTTTTTACCAAGCATCTGCCAACATCTCCAGTTTTGACATTCCACAAATTATCCAACAGCAATAACAGAAGTATGTGAAGTTACAGAATTTATTGCACTATCTCAAATCTCCCTGATCTTTTGAAATCTGTACATTCCTATTCATTCTGGAACTCAGCTCAGATATCCCCTCTTTCAGAAATGTTTACTATGCTCTTCCACACACAAAAATTACCCTCACCTGAATCCCTTTCTTTGAATTTGTAGTTTCTTAATTGAGTCTCTATTAATTAAATAGTAAATGCTCCAAAAAAATCTTGATTATTGGGTGACTTATGAGTATAATGTGTGAATTATTATCAGGGAATGAAAGAGGAAATTTTAATTTAGGTTAATAATACATGTTCTTTGATTCTTCCTGTAAAATCATAGAACACTGAAATAGCAGAAATAAAAATTACCTCTAGTTAGATGAAAATAATATCTAGTTTTGGTCCCACTCTCACTCTGCACATAAGGAAACAGATTTGGAACAACTGGCCTGGTTCAAAACCCACAGCAAGTAAATGAAAAGATGGGACTAGAATATGTTCAGACAGGTAGCATATGTGTATGGAGCATGAGGCATAAAATTAACATCCAATATGGTGATATATGTATACATATAGTTGATTCACTTTGTTGTACAGCAGAAACTAACACAACATTGTAAAGCAATTGTTCTCCAATAAAGATGTAAAAAAAATAAAAATAAAATCTGAGTGAAGTCAAGAATAAAAAAATTAGATGAGACAAATAAACAACAAAAGAAAACAACACCCATATCCTTATGCATCCACAGTGGAAGATCTGCTTTCACTTAGCCTAGTATTTAGATATATCTGAGCATACCTGGTAATGATTGGCAAGCAAGTTTTAGGAGCCATAATTTGCACAAAGTTTTGAGGGGTTTTGTTTTTGAGTGACTGTGTATGTCTCTGTGTGTGTGTGTGTGTGTGTGTGTGTTTGAATGAAAGGAAAGGGAGATGGAGGTGATATATCATTTGGTCCTTTGACCTTGCCATATGAGTTAACATTTGAGACTTGTAGAAAAATGGGCTTTATACAACAGTTCAAGTAGCTGCTTACTAGGGAGACTCTGAAAATATGGGGAAATCAGTAATACTATTTCAGGGCCTGGATGATATTTTCCAAATTCTGCAAGGAGCATGAAATAGCTTTGACTCATTCAGAATTCCAAAGGACAGTGTATCATCTTAGCACCTCACAGATTTGTAGCTGGGAAAGAATTAGGACATAGTTTCCTGTCATTCATACTATGGATTTGGGAAAAAGACACTATCAGTTCAGGCTACAATAAAAATTAACAGAGACTGAGTGGCTTAATAAACATTAACTTCTCACAGTTCTGGAGACTGGGAAGCTCAAGATCAAGGTGCTGAGAGGTTAGGCATCTGCTGAGAACTCCATTCCTGGTTTGCAGATGGCAGTCTTCTCATTGTATCTTAACATGGCAGAAGGTAGAAAGAGAAAGAAGCAACCTCTCCCATTTCTTTTCTTATGAGGGCACTAATCCCATCATGAGGGCTCTACGCTAATGACCTAATCACATCCCTAAGGTCTCATCTTCAAATGCCATCACATCGGGGATTACGATTTTAGCATATGAATTTTGGGAGGACATAAACATTTAGTCCATGGCAGACACCATGACCAGGTACTATCTTCAAATATTTTATTGGACATGGTTCAAAAACAAGGGTGGAAATATAGCACAAAAATATTGCTTGTGAACATGTGTGAGACACATCAGTTTGAGTAAGATTTTTAAGAGATTTGGATGTCCTGCATCAGCAATTGAAGTCATAAGCAAATACTATGGATTATAATTATTAATTCAACAATATTACTTGCTGGCAAGGTCTGGAGAAGTTTGAGCTACAGGCCATCTCTGTGCAATCTGGTGAACCCTGGAGTAGCAGCTTTGGTGTCTTTAACAGCAGTGACATGATTGTGACTCAGAAAAATTTATATACAGTCTTAGATTCACCTAAGATGTACTTGTTACCACTTTTTAATAAGTCAAAGATGTGTTATTTGACTTAATAGTCTGCTGTGTGACCAGTACTCAAGACTCAGCAAGGGTTCATTATCATAAAGCCATTCTTAGCTAAAACAGCCTGAAGGTATATCCCTATCTCTAAGTTCCTCAAGCACATAGTCCTAGCAACACTACACTGAATAATTTATTAGACCATTGCATATTTTATTATCATATTATTATTATTATCATTTTTTTTGTTTACTCTTGGCTTTCCAACCCAACCTGAATCCTCTTTAAGGGCAACTGGACTATACTATACCTATTCAATGAGAACTACTGCATAGCTGATTGTTCTTTATATATTGTGTGTATATTATCTGTCAAATTCTCCAGATCCCTTGTACCTATGATCAGTCTCTATTTTTCCCTCTCACCAACCTGGATGTAGAACTCAGCTCACCATCACAATCACTGAAAAGAATCTAGTCCCATCTCAAACTCTACTCTTAATCTGATAGTAGAGAATCCATTTTTGGGCAACGTAGTAAATTTCTACAAAGGCCATCAATAGTTTATAAGGTACAGCTACAAAGCAGATACCTACATGATACAATTGTTATTTATTAAGAATTTATCATTCATTCAGCTCTGAAGTCCTAACTTTCTTAAACATGGAGTGATCCATAACACAGCATTCACAATGAATTCTGACATGTTGCAATGGATTTTGGTGGGCATACAAGTGTGAAAAAAGTATATCATCATTGTAGTACATTGTCTATTATAACTAGAGTGCAATTCCATTTCTCACTGTATCTTAAAGGGGGTCACGTTGGAATTTTGGGTGGGACAAGTGTTTGTTATGCGGGACACTGTGACACCTCTGGCCAACACTCACTAAATGTTAGTATGGTACTCTAGTCATTGGACAATGAAAAACAGCACCAGACACTTGAAACTCGTCTAAAATGAGGATGATACTACTCTCCTTTGAGAATTACCACAAAGTTAATAATTTCTGCTAGTTAACAAAGTCTATCTAGACTCAATTACTCTGTTAAGGCAACAACCAAGAGCAATGGCATTTAAATAGCATTGTTATAGTGGTAGCTACTAAAAATCATAGAAAAATATACACAGTTTCAAACAGTGTACAATTAGTCTGTCAACTCCCCAGAAGCATAGTGAAGCCCTTCATAAATAACCAAGAACTTGAGATTTCCGTATCATTATGCATTTGATGCAGCTGAGAAGGTCATTAGGCAGTTAAGTAACTCTCCAGATATCCTAAAATGGTGTTTTGCAGTGTATCTTTGACACTTTTGATTTTTACACTTTACATTTGAATATCACTTTTAGAGTAATTTAAATGTAATTTGAAGGACTAAAATGGCTCTGTTAATCATCATTCTCAGATCAGGTTTCCTTGGATTAAGTAAGCTATAATGAATGCAATTTCATTGTTCCTCACTTAACTGATAGTAAACTTGGAACAGCTCAGTGAAGTACCTAAAGAGTATGAGATGCAGAATCTAAGCTCAAAAATCTATTTACTATAGGCAAGATAGTGTTTTTCTCCTGTTTTATAGATGCCAAGGTATCCAGACCCTGTGGAATAGACAGAAATTTTTTTTTGCAGATTTGTAGGCATTATTTCAAAATGTAATGGCCATTCCCACTGGTCATTGTATAAGAAATTAGCATTACAAAATGTGGGGTTGGAACACATAAAACCTTGGAGACCAAACCTGAGAGTTACTCCTGGTTACCTTCAAAGATGATAAATTAAAATTTCTCTGGAAAAGATCCAAAATGAAATGAATCTGAAAGTGGTGGTCTTTCTAATCTTCTAGGACCTTCCATATCAGACCCATCTGGTATGAAGAATGCTGAATGAGTATACATAGTATTTGCAATATGTGTCATCCAGACTTCAGGAGACCATGATAAATATTCTGTATCTGTCTATATAATTTGAAACAAATAGCATGCCTCAGGACATTGCAATGAAATTATTTCCATTGACTGATGTCCAGAGGGGATGAATAATTGTGTATGTGTATAGAGTGATAGGGATGCTGTAAAATAAAAATTATCATTGCCAAAATTCTCATGGAATTATATTTTCCTGCCTCAGTAATGAAATATGCTATCTATGGAAGCAGCAAAACTTTTCTTAAAAAAAGAAAATTAAATGAGGTTATATTTTAAATAGAACAGATGGCTTTATTTGTATCCCAAAATTTAACTGTCAAAATACTTTTTCTCCACATTGTGCAAGGAAGATTTATTAGAATTTATTACTATGTGAGAAGACAATGTCCTGCAGATCTGAACAAAAGTCAAAGACAGCTGTCAAAGGACTTATAAAGATCTCCAAAAGTCCTCTCCTCCATAAAAGCAATGAGAACACTTGAAAAAATAGTCAAAATCAACCTTTCTTAAAACTCTGAATGTTAACTAAAGGCTTACAATAATCCAAGCAGTATTTCTTAAAGAAGAACAGTTGAATCTTGGTAAAAACAGCAAGGTTTGTGGGGTTTTAGATTTCCCTACTTCTATCCTCCACTCCCAGATCTGTGAGAATGTTGAAAACTAACAGCCTCACAACTATAGTTGCCACAAAAATATGAAAACCAGCACTCCAGCAACCACTGGAGGGAAGAGAAACAGGTTTGGATTTCTGCAAAATCCATCTTCTGATAATTGTCACTATTTGACATGTCTGGGGGCTCCCTGCATAGCTGCATTCTCAGGATTGTCTTTAATTGACCTGAGTCAGAGCTCCCTCTGTGCAAACAACACGATACCTAGGGAATTTGTTGAAAAAAAATAGTGGTAATTATTTAATACTGCAGCTACCTAGACAGTGATACTTGTTGGAATTAATAAGAGGCTGACTAAAAAACTTAAAAGGAAAAACTGGTAAATGAGATGTTTGTAGCAGGCTTTGAAAAGCTCAACATATTCTGGGGACTCTAGAAGGTCACATGGTGTTCAGGGCTGTAGGCATGCCCATGAAAGACCTCTGAAAGCTCTAATCTCTCACCTCTGACTGACCGTAAGGCTCTGAATAAGCAAGAAGTATGGCTAAGGCAGAGCTGTAAACTGCAGAAGCACTGAAGGCATGTGTCAAGGAACATACAAAATCTTTTGGTGAAGGCCAGGAGAATTACTGGTTCATGGAATTTAACTAAATCTCTGTCCAAATATTAGCTGACCCCTGAACGAACCAAGCAGACATTTTACTGGTTGCATATGACAAGAAAACAGACTTTACAGAATTAGTCCAAGAAAGTCACTAAAAAATGAAGAAGAAGAATGACAACAAAAACAGCTAACAGCAATGACAACAAACCCTGGGGAGAATGAAATTCTTACTCCCAGAGTCACCACATTATATTATTTAAAATGTCAGGTCAAGAAAATTAGAAGACATGCAAAGAAACAGGAATAGATGGCCCATATGAAAGAAAAAAGGCAATCAACAGAAAAGGTCCCTATGGAAGATGTTGGACTTACTTGATGAAGACTTTAAATTAGCTATTATAAAAATGTTCGAAAAACCAAATAGAGTTCTATACCAGATTTGAACTGGTAGAAGAATGAGTCAGGAAACTTGAAGACAGGTGAACTGTGATTATACTAAGGAACAGAAAGGAGAAAGAAGGAAGAATAATTATCTCAGAGGTCTGTAGGACATCACCAAATATACCAACATATATATAATGAGAGTTCCAGAAGGAAAAGAGAGAAAAGCCAGAAAGAATATTTGAAAAAGTATGATGAAAACATGAAAGACTAATGATGAAACAACTAAGTAGTTCAATGACCAAACAGTAGGATTAACTAAGAAGTATCTACACCTACACACATCATAGACAAACTACCAAAGCCAAAGCCAAAGCCAAAGCCAGAATCTCAAAAACAATGAGTGAAATATAACTCTTATATACAAAGGATTCTCAATAAAAATAACAGTTGAACTCTCATCATAAATCATGGAGGTCAGAAGGCAGTGGGATGATATGTTTAACATGCTGAAAGGAAAAACCCATCAATCAATAATTTTATAGCTAGCAAACTATGCTTCAGAAACAGATTTTAAGACATTAAAATTAAGTAGTAATGACTATCTTGATGAGAAAAAAAACAAAGTTGGAAGATTCACAATTCCCAATTTCAAAAGTTGCTGGAGACCTACACTAATCAGTACACTGTGATACTGGCATAAGCCTTGACATATATGGAATAATATTGAGAGTCCAAACATAAACCCATGTATTTATGGTTAATTGAGTTTTGACAAGGGTGTCAATATATTTCAATAGAGAAAGAATAGCCTTTTCAACAAATGGTGATGGTACAACAGGATATCCACACACACAAGAAAAGGAAGTTAAACACCTAATTCACACTACATTAAAAAAATAACTAAAAATGAATCATATATCTAAATGTAAGAGTTCAAGCTATAAAACCCTTAGAAGAAAACTTAAATTGAGATTTTGCTGTGATTTGGCAACGGATTCTTAGAAATGACACCAAAAGCAAAAGTAACCAAAGAAAAACATTGATAAAATAGAGTTCATCTGAATTACAAACTTGTGCTTCAAAGGATCCCATTAAGAAGTGCAAAGACAACCCACAGAATGGGAGAAAATACTTGCCAGTCATATATCTTATAAAAGACCTGTATCCAGAATATATAGTAAACTCTCATAAATCAACAACAAAAAGATTGATAATCTAATTTAAAAGTAGGCAAATGATTTGAATAGATATTTCTTCAAAGAAGATACACACATGACCAATAAGCACATGAAATGTTGTTCAAAATCATTAGCCATCAGCATAATGCAAATCAAAATGGTATTAAGATACCAGTATACACCCACCACAAGGATGACTACATTCAAAAGGAAGAACAAAAACAATTGCTTGTGAGGATGTAGAGAAATTAGAACTGAAGGTGGTCAGAATATGCCATCACAAAACATGCCACTGTGGCATAAAGATTATTTTGAGTTTAAGGCAATTAAGAAACAGCAGATACAGGAAGAACTCTCTACCCTTCCCATTTCTACCTAAAAGTAGGGCATAAATTTACCTTTTGAAGTTATCCCCCCCTCCTCTACCAGGAAGAGGAGGTGACTCATCACTGTAGATGGCATTGACTTGAGTCTATAAAACTAACCTTACTAAACAGCCATTATCAAAACACAAAAGACCCCGAATAGCCAAAGCAATCTTGAGAACGAAAAACGGAGCTGGAGGAATCAGGTTCCCTGACTTCAGACTATACTACAAAGCTACAGTAATCAAGACAGTATGGTACTGGCACAAAAACAGAAAGATAGATCAATGGAACAGGATAGAAATCCCAGAGATAAACCCACACACATATGGTCACCTTATCTTTGATAAAGGAGGCAGGAATGTACAGTGGAGAAAGGACAGCCTCTTCAATAAGTGATGCTGGGAAAACTCGACAGGTACAGGTAAAAGTATGAGATTAGATCACTCCCTAACACCATACACAAAAATAAGCTCAAAATGGATTAAAGACCTAAATGTAAGCCCAGAAACTATCAAACTCTTAGAGGAAAACATACACAGAACACTCTATGACATAAATCACAGCAAGATACTTTTTGACCCACCTCCTAGAGAAATGGAAATAAAAATAAAGAAATGGGACCTAATGAAACTTCAAAGCTTTTGCACAACAAAGGAAACCATAAACAAGACCAAAAGACAACCCTCAGAATGGGAGAAAATAGTTGCAAATGAAGCAACTGACAAAGGATTAATCTCCAAAATTTACAAGCAGCTCATGCAGCTCAATAACAAAAAAACAAACAACCCAATCTGAAAATGGGCAGAAGACCTAAATAGACATTTCTCCAAAGAAGATATATAGACTGCCAACAAACACATGAAAGAATGCTCAACATCATTAATCATTAGAGAAATGCAAATCAAAACTACAATGCGATATCATCTCACACCAGTCAGAATGGCCATCATCAAAAAATCTAGAAACAATAAATTCTGGAAAGGGTGTGTAGAAAAGGGAACACTCTTGCACTGCTGGTGGGAATGTGAATTGGTACAGCCACTGTGGAGAAGAGTATGGAGGTTCCTTAAAATACTACAACTAGAACTAACATATGACCCAGCAATCCCACTACTGGGCATATACCCTGAGAAAACCAAAAATTCAAAAAGAGTTATGTACCAAAATTTTCATTGCAGCTCTATTTACAATAGCCCAGAGATGGAAACAACCTAAGTGCCCATCATCGGATGAATGGATAAAGAAGATGTGGCACATATATACAATGGAATATTACTCAGCCATAAAAAGAAACGAAATTGAGCTATTTGTAATGAGGTGGATAGACTTAGAGTCTGTCATACAGAGTGAAGTAAGTCAGAAAGAGAAAGACAAATCCCATATGCTAACACATATATATGGAATTTAAGAAAAAAAAATGTCATGAAGAACCTAGGGGTAAGACAGGAATAAAGACACAGATGTACTAGAGAACGGACTTGAGGATATGGGGAGGGGGAAGGGTGAGCTGTGACAAAGCAAGAGAGAGGCATGGACATACATACACTACGAAACGTAAGGTAGATAGCTAGTGGGAAGCTGCCGCATAGCACAGGGAGATCAGCTTGGTTCTTTGTGACCACCTGGAGGGGTGGGATAGGTAGGGTGGGAGGGAGGGAGATGCAAGAGGGAAGAGATATGGGAACATATGTGTATGTATAACTGATTCACTTTGTTATAAAGCAGAAACTAACACACCATTGTAAAGCAATTATACTCCAATAAAGATGTTAAAAATATAGCCATTATCTTTTATTAATTTTTCTTGTATATTTATCTTCCCACAATTTACTGCTCTTAGAAGCCCAAGCCACTTCTTTTTCTTGTCGGTTCTCCCCAATTTACTGCCCTTTGTTAAAGTGGCATATGAGTTCCTGGGCCTAACTGCTTCCTTGGGGTTTTTATTTCTTTCCTGTGAAGCTCATTTGTGAATGTGAAATAATCCTTTTTTCCCATTAATCTATCTTGTTTTTTGGTTTAATCCCCGAAAACTGAACCTAAGAAGGTAAAGGATAAGCTTTTCCCCTCCCCTACAGAACCCTTATCCATTGCTGGTGGGAATAGGAAAAATGGTACAGCTGCTTTGGAAAACAGTTTGGCAGTTCCTCTGAAAATTAAATATAGAGTTACCATATTACCCAGAAATTTTACCCCTAGGTATATACCCAAAAGAAATCCAAATAACAAGTATACACAGAAACTTGTGCAGGAATGTTCACAGCAGCATTATTCATAAGGCCATAGGGGGTAGAGAAATGGTGAGTGACTGCTAATGTGTACAAGGTTTCTTTTTGAGGTGATGGAAATTTCTAAAATTTAACAATGGTACTCTTTGTGTAACTCCGTGAATATGTAATAAACTGTTGCTGTATGTATTTTTAAAGAGTAAATTTTATCTCAATAAAGTTGTTACAAAATTGATAATAAATCTGATTTAAAAGAATATCCACAATTTTTCAAAGACGTTAGTCTGTCATAGGAGGACATGTTCTATCAGACCCCTTCTGTTGCTGAAAGAACAGAGTAATATTTGTCAAGTGACAGCCTTTTGTATGCTAATTATCAATAATTTGAGTGTTTTATTCTTTCACATGCTAATCAGCTATAGTATTCCAGTTAAATATTAGAATCCCTATCTAAGAAACATGGCTTTCATTGAGTTCTAATGAATATCAGGAACATGAGAAGTTTGAAATCACAAGGAAATACACGAGTACTAATGATACTTGTGAGTGTCAAAAGAACTCAAGCCTATATAAGCCAGCCAACTATCAGGTCTGGCTTCTTTTATTCAAATTTTGCTATAATAATAATAATTGCTAACATTTATTGAATGCTTATTACATAATGAAATAAGGAACTATTAAAATGATTTTTACATATATAGAAACTGAAAAGTAAAGTGGTTTCAGTTAACAAATGGCAGACCTAAGATTATTAGAGGTTGTCATATATTGACACATCTAATCCTTTTAAACTTGGTTTTCAGTGACCAGTTTATAAAGCAAGTATTTCTTTTAATAAAGTGGAAAAATAGAATATAGTAAAGTAGCATATTTTTACTTACTCTTGAACTGAACAAAGATAGGTATCGCATGAAATTAGATTTTTATTCTCTTTTTAAACAGAAATTTAGCAACTGGGATCTTCTTCAAGTTTCAATTTTTTTAGGGGGTCAGATTTAAATAGAAAAGTATTTTATAGTAGTGAATATAATCTTTTCAGTTATTTTCAAATCTCCAAACAAAATACAGTGTATAAATATATCTTTCAAATATGAATAAAATATTTAGTTTGGTGAACTGGGTGAATAGACCAATGGTCTACTGTGGTCCCAAGTTAAAATCTAGTTTTGACACAATAGTATTTCTGTGACAGTTTCTAATTTATAAGTACACATGAATATTTATAAATTCCAGATAAATCAGACATGTGTTCATTTTTCACAATGAAATGATCAGACAATATGAGAAAAAATTGTGAGTTACTGACTGTAATGAGTATTTCTTAACTTATTAGTAACATTCATATTCCCTATACTTATGATTTATAACATTTGGCTGAACAAACAACATAAAATATCTTATAGTGCTTTTTAAATAATGTGTTTTTTATATTATCACAATACGTATAAAGGAAGAGTCTTTTCCTTGCATAGATATAAACATTTCAGAGTCAAAAGTAGTGGGGAAAATAGAAGTACTCATGTTCAGAAACTCATCAAATAGTTAACATATATACTTGATAAACAGACAAATCTTATGCTTTCAGATAGTGTCCCCAGGATTTTAAATAGTACCTCGAGTCATGGAAATTGCCACAGTAATTACCTACAGTAGAAGAAAAGGAATTATAAGGCATACATCTTACAGTTGCTGTGTCACTAGGCTTTTGATCTACCATAACATGCTTTGAAGGTATTGTAGTATCATGCGAGGTACTAAACTGAGTTATATCAGCAGTCAATGAGCATCAATTAACAGTGACCTTTTAGGAAAAAAAAATGTGTGAGCAAATTTTAAAGGTTATACCTTAGAAATTTTGAGTCTTATACTGAACGTCTTAAAGAATTTTTAGGAAAAAAATCATAGAAAATGATAGACATTTAACTTTACAAAAATATGAACTGCCTTTCTAATAGCCCTCTTAATAAAATGAGATTAGATCATCTCCAAAGTAGGGATTTTACCTTGCTTTGGTTCTATTATACAAATCACATACATGTAACCTGGTATCCTCTCTGGGCAGGGAGATAGTGCATTTAAGTATGTGACTACCTACTGTGATATTAACTCTCTTGCTCCTTCATGTCTGATGTGATGTGGAACATCTTTCAATATTAGGAAAAGCTTAATTGATTTATCAAGTGTCCTGTATTTTCTTGCATTATTTCTATCTGGTGACCTGCATGTTTGTGGTTCTTATGACTGGACAACTAGGATTGTCTTTGAAAATACCATTCTAATGTTATTTTCTAGTGCTATTGTAATGTCAACTTAAAGAAAAACGCATGAGAGTTCTGAGTTTAAGTTTTATTCAGGGTCTTATTGAGGACTATAGCTTGAGAGACAGCCACTCAGTACCTCTGAGTAAACTGCCCAGAAGAGGTAGGGGAGAACATATAAATATATATATATATGGATTTTTTGGCTAGGAAATACTTGTAGTCAAGCAAACATCTTGGTAAAAATTACTGCAAATCACAAAGAACAGATATCTCAAGTTAATGATTTTAGTGCTTTTCTATGTATGGAAAGTTGCAAGGATTTGGGGTCACTGAAATTCTTTCCAAGATATGTACTTTACTATGTAAGGGCTTGCTTATCCAAAGCACAGAGCTCCTCATCCTTGTTTTTCATCCTGAATTCCCTGCAGGGCACAGTTGATGGCTGACTGAAGTGGGTAATGACTTAACCCTTGTATAACTGGATAATGAGCTACACTCTTTATTTTTTGTTCACAATCTCAAAATTAATTACACACACACACACACACACAAACACAGTAAAGCTGTAAAGTAATGAAATCCTTTCCTCAAACGAACAAGACGAAAAAGAATATGAATGATAACTAAGTACCAGTTACTTTCTTTTCTTATTTGATGGATGCATTACTTTTATTAACGTTCCATTTTCCTCTCTATTCACAGTTTTGTAACAAAACTGAATTTTTACACAGCTTTGTCTACAATTACTTTGTGAAAATCCACAATATAGAGAACTACTTGTTTTAACATTAAAAGAACTTCCTCTTTTCAGAAGGATCTGCAGCAATTTTTCTCTCTAAACAAAACCTCTGCTCTATGGTTCATGTTCAGATATGGGCTTCATTCAAATCTGCTTCCTTTCTTCTGAGTTGCTAATGGAAGCATATGGTAACATTTCTGCCTGGGCTAATTTAAATTATCTCCCTTAAAGTGAGGCTGAGTAAATAGCTTAGCAAATATTCTCTTTTATACAAAGAGAACTATTTTGACACAGTGCATAACTGTATATATACAATTGTATAAATACACCTTTAAAATAATGGATTTTCTTCTTATACACAATGAATTAAGTTCATTATAAGGTGAAAATGACTGACATGTGGTCCTTTTCTGACAGCAGCATTAGCCAGAAAAAGTGGGTACAGATAAACAGACCCCTGGGTTGTATGTTGGGAAAGGGAAAAACACTATTGGGGCAGAATTTACCTTCATCTTATTTTGACTATAGTTTTGCCTCAGGAGATGGGCCATATAGGGAAATGTGTATTCCACTCCTCTTGTAGAATATGAGTTCTTTTATCTATGAGTAGGGATAGATGTACAGCATATATTAACAAACAACCCCTTTGCAAAATTTTAAATGTCAAAAAAGGCATGTCTATATCCAATGAGATTTTTGTTAAGATTTAAATCTATTTATACTGCAATAAATTAGGTTACTCAAGCAATTCAGGGCCGTCCATCTAGTCTCATGCTTTTGAAATATAAAGCATTCAGTCCTGTTGCTTATAAAATCATATAGTGCTTTCATTCCAATTTATGTTGATTTAGTTCAAATAATGGAAATTTTAAATCACCTCACAGCTATTTTGACAGGTGTACAGACCATGGTAAAATGATTTTGGACATGTGTTCAGAATTCTGTAAGCAGGGGGAAAAAATAAGAAATATAAAGGGTTCCTAATTCGCAATGTTTGCTATTTGCTAGAAATTCATTTGTAAGCAATTGTTTTATAAGATTTTTTACAATATAAACTAAAATAAACATAATATTATAAATATGTTGAGCCTTCTATTTAGTTTTATATCAGAACTGTCATAAAAAGATGCTGCATTTTATTTATATAGAAAATAAAAGGCAATGAAATTGTCAAGTTAGGAGTCTGTGAGTTCTAATCTACAAAAATTCAGTTTTGAGTTCCTAGAGCTGTATATTCCAAAAGATTATAGCTATATGAACTGAAAGTAATTCCCTTGATCCAGACAAGCTTTGCATCTCTTAACCACACTGAGAGTTTTCTACACAGTTCTCAAATTGATTGACAGGTGTGTAGATAAAAGTTGTTTT
This sequence comes from Tursiops truncatus, assembly GCF_011762595.2. Lineage (NCBI taxonomy): Eukaryota > Metazoa > Chordata > Mammalia > Artiodactyla > Delphinidae > Tursiops > Tursiops truncatus. Next base: position 32,717,427 of record NC_047055.1, read on the forward strand.
TCTTTTAACCTTACATTATTTATCTTCCAAAGTTTTTTCAACCCCAGAGGCTCACTGACATTTCGGGAATGGTAGTTATAATTATTTAATTTTGAACAGTTTAGTTTTCTGACCATTACCACTTGATAACAGCTCAAGTTAGGGTTGGCTTTATACTCCAATATAATAGGCAGTTGGGATATGAAGATTAGAATCTCCTAATCTCTGTATGTACTCTGTACTTCTTTCTTTGAGACACATTATTGTGCAATTCTCACCAGTAAGGATTTCCCCTTTATGAGCAGTCTCTTGCAAAACTTCTCTTAGAGGGGAGTTGAGGAAGATGTCGGAAGAGTAAGACAAGGAGATCACCTTCCACCCCACAGATGACCTCAAGTGACCTACATGCAGGGGCGGGGTCAAATAGAAAGCTGAACCCTGGGAGCTGTGCGAACAAAGAAGAGAAATGGAAATTTCTCCCTGCAGCCTCAGGAGCAGTGGATTAAATCTTGATAATCAACTTGATGTACCCTGCATCTGTGGAATACCTGAATAGACAATGAATCATCCCAAATTGAGGAGGTGGACTTTGGGAGCAAGATATATTATTTTCCCCCCTTTTCCTCTTTTTCTTAGTGTGTATGTGTATGCTTCTGTGTGAGATTTTGTCTGTATAGCTTTGCTTCCACAATTTGTCCTACAGTTCTGTCTGTCTGCTTTTTCTTTTACTTAAAAAAATTATTTTTCTTAATAATTATTTTTTATTTTAATAATTTGATTTTATCTTACTTTATTTTATTTTATCTTCTTTCTTTCTTTCTTTCTACTTTTTCTCGCTTTTATTCTGAGGCGTGTGGATGAAAGGCTCTCGGTGGTCCAGCCAGGAGTCAGTGCTGTGCCTCTCAGGTGGGAGAGCCAACTTCAGGACACTGGTACACAAGAGACCACCCAGCTCCATGTAATATCAAATGGCGAAAACCTCCGAGAGATCTCCACCTCAGCACCAAGACCCAGCTTCACTCAATGACTAGCAAGCTACAGTGCTGGACACCCTATGCCAAACAACTAGCAAGACAGGAACACAGCCCCACCCATTAGCAGAGCGGCTGCCTAAAATCATAATAAGGCCACAGACACCCCAAAACACACCACCAGATGTGGACCTGCCCACCAGAAAGACAAGATACAGCCTCATCCACCAGAACACAGGCACTAGTCCCCTCCACCAGGAAGCCTACACAACCCACTGAACCAACTATAGCCACTGGGGACAGACAACAAAAACAATGGGAACTACGAACCTGCAGCCTGCAAAAAGGAGGCCACAAACACAGTAAGATAAGCAAAATGAGAAGACAAAAAAACAAAGCATAAGAAGGAGCAAGGTAAAAACTCACCAGACCTAACAAATGAAGATGAAATAGGCAGTCTCCCTGAAAAATAATTCAGAATAATGATAGTAAAGATGATCCAAAATCTTGGAAATAGAACAGACCAAATGCAAGAAACATTTAACAAGGACTTAGAAAAACTAAAGAGGAAAAAAGCAATGATGAACAACACAATAAATGAAATTAAAAATACTCTAGAAGGGATCAATAGCAGAATAACTGAGGCAGAAGAATGGATAAGTGACCTGGAAGATAAAATAGTGGAAATAACTACTGCAGAGCAGAATAAAAAAAAAAAATGAAAAGAACTCAGGACAGTCTCAGAGGCTTCTGGGACAACATTAAATGCACCAACATTCGAATTATAGGGGTCCCAGAAGAAGAAGAGAAAAGAAAGGTACTGAGAAAATATATGAAGAGATTATAGTTGAAAACTTCCCTAATATGGGAATGGAAATAGTTAATCAAGTGCAGGAAGCACAGAGAGTCCCATACAGATAAATCTAAGGAGAAACACAGCAAGACACATATAAATCAAACTATCAAAAATTAAATACAAAGAAAACATATTAAAAGCAGCAAGGGAAAAATAACAAATAACACACAAGGGAATCCCCATAAGGTTAACAACTTCTCCTTCAGCAGAAACTCTGTAAGCCAGAAGGGAGTGGCAGGATGTAGTTAAAGTGATGAATGAGAAAAATCTACAACCAACATTACTCTGCCCAGTAAGGATCTCATTCAGATTTGATGAAGAAATTAAAAACTTTACAGACAAGCAAAAGCTGAGAGAGTTCAGCACCACCAAACCAGCTTTACAACAAATGCTAAAGGAACTTCTCTAGGCAAGAAACACAAGAGAAGGAAAAGACCTATAATAACGAACCCAAAACAACTAGGGAAATGGGAATAGGAACATACATATCGATAATTACCTTAAATGTAAATGGATTAAATACTCCCACCAAAAGACACAGACTGGGTGAATGGATACAAGAACAAGACCCATATACATGCAGCCTACAAGAGACCCACTTCAGAAATAGGGACACATACAGACTGAAAGTGAGGGGATGGAAAAAGATATTCTATGAAAATGGAAATCAAAAGAAAGCTGGAGTAGCAATTCTCATATCAGACAAAATAGACTTTAAAATAAAGACTATTAGAAGAGACAAAAAGGACACTACATAATAATCAAGGGATCGAACCAAGAAGAAGATGTAACAATTGTAAATGTTTATGCACCCAACATAGGAGCACCTCAATACATAAGGCAAATACTAACAGACATAAAAGGGGAAATCGACAGTAACACATTCATAGGAGGGGACTTTAACACCCCACTTTCACCCATGGACAGATCATCCAAAATGAAAATAAATAAGGAAACACAAGCTTTAAATGATACATTAAACAAGATGGACTTAATTGATATTTATAGGACATTCGATCCCAAAACAACAAAATACACATTCTTCTCAAACGCTCATGGAATATTCTCCAAGATAGAGCATATCTTGGGTCACAAATCAAGCCTTGGTAAATTTAAGAAAACTGAAATCATATCAAGTAACTTTTCCGACCACAGCGCTATGAGACTAGATATCAATTACAGGAAAAGATCTGTAAAAAATACAAACACATGGAGGATAAACAATACACTATTTAATAATCAAGTGATCACTGAAGAAATCAAAGAGGAAATCAAAATATACCTAGAAACAAAGGACACTGGAGACACGATGACCCAAAACCTATGGGATGCAGCAAAAGCAGTTCTAAGAGGGAAGTTTATAGCAATACAATCCTACCTTAAGAAACAGGAAACATCTCAAATAAACAACCTAAACTTGCACCTAAAGCAATTAGAGAAAGAAGAACAAAAAAACCTCAAAGTTAGCAGAAGGAAAGAAATCATATATATCATATCAGAAATAAATGAAAAAGAAATGAAGGAAATGATAGCAAAGATCAATAAAACTAAAAGTTGGTTCTTTGAGAAAATAAACAAAATTGATAAACCATTAGCCAGACTCATCAAGAAGAAAAGGGAGAAGACTCAAATCAATAGAATTAGAAATGAAAAAGGAGAAGTAACAACTGACACTGCAGAAATACAAAAGATCATGAGAGATTACTACAAGCAACTCTATGCCAATAAAATGGACAACGAGGAAGAAATGGACAAATTCTTAGAAATGCACAAACTGCCGACAATGAATCAGGAAGAAATAGAAAATATGAACAGACCAATCACAAGCACTGAAATTGAAACTGTGATTAAAAATCTTCCAACAAACAAAATCCCAGGACCAGATACTTCACAGGTGAATTCCATCACACATTTAGAGAAGAGCTAACACCTATCCTCTTCAAACTCTTCCAAAATAAAGCAGAGGGAGGAACACTCCCAAACTCATTCTATGAGGCCACCATCACCCTGATACAAAAACCAGACAAAGAGGTCACAAAGAAAGAAAACTACAGGCCAATATCACTGATGAACATAGATGTAAAAATCCTCCACAAAACACTAGCAAACAGAATCCAACAGCACATTGAAAGAATCACACACATGATCAAGAGGGTTTTTTTCCAGGAATGCAAGGATTCTTCAATATATGCAAATCAATCAACATGATACACCATATTAACTAATTGAAGGAGAAAAACCATATGATCATCTCAGTAGATGCAGAGAAAGCTTTTGACAAAATTCAGCACCCATTTATGCTAAAAACACTGCAAAAAGTCAGCATAGAGGAAACTTTTCTCAACATAATAAAGGTCATATATGAAAAACCCACAGCCAACATCGTCCTCAATGGTGAGAAACTGAAACCATTTCCACTAAGATCAGGAAAAAGACAAGGTTGCCCACTCTCACCACTCTTATTCAACATAGTTTTGGAAGTTTTAGCCACAGCAATCAGAGAAGAAAAAGAAATAAAAGGAATCCAAATTGGAAAAGAAGAAGTAAAGTTGTCCCTGTTTGCAGATGACATGATACTCTACATAGAGAATCCGAAAGATGCCACCAGAAAAATGCCAGAGTTAATCAATGAATTTGGTAAAGTAGCAGGATACAAAATTAATGCACAGAAATCTCTGGCATTCCTATACACTAATGATGAAAAATCTGAAAGTCAAATTAAGAAAACACTCCCATTTACCACTGCAACAAAAAGAATAAAATATCTAGGAATAAACCTACCTAAGGAGACAAAAGACCTGTATGCAGAAAATTATAAGACACTGACGAAAGAAACTAAAGATGGTACTAATAGATGGAGAGATATACCATGTTCTTGGATGGGAAGAATCAACACTGTGAAAATGACTCTACTACCCAAAGCAATCTACAGATTCAGTGTAATTCCTATCAAATTACCATTGGCATTTTTCACAGAACTAGAACAAAAAAATTCACAATTTGTATGGAAACAAAAAAGACCCTGAATAGCCAAAGCAATCTTGAGAACAAAAAAATGGAGCTGGAGGAATTAGGCTCCCTGACTTCAGACTATACTACAAAGCTACAGTAATCAAGACAGTATGGTACTGGCACAAAAACAGAAAGGTAGATCAATGGAACAGGATAGAAAGCCCAGAGATAAACCCACGCACATATGGTCACCTTATCTTTGATAAAGGAGGCAAGAATGTACAGTGGAGAAAAGACAGCCTCTTCAAAAGTGGTGCTGGGAAAACTGGACAGGTACATGTAAAAGTATGAGATTAGAACACTCCCTTACACCATACACAAAAATAAGCTCAAAATGGATTAAAGACCTAAATGTAAGGCCAGACACTCTCAAACTCTTAGAGGAACACATAGGCAGAACACTCTATGAAATAAATCACAGCAAGATTCTTTTTGACCCACCTCCTAGAGAAATGGAAATAAAAACAAAAATAAACAAATGAGACTGAATGAAACTTAATAGCTTCTGCACAGCAAAGGAAACCATAAACAAGACCAAAAGACAACCCTCAGAATGGGAGAAAATATTTGCAAATGAAGCAACTGACAAAGGATTAATTTCCAAAATTTACAAGTAGCTCATGCAGCTCAATAACAAAAAAACAAACAACCCAATCCAAAAATGGGCAGAAGACCTAAATAGACATTTCTCCAAAGAAGATATACAGATTGCCAACAAACACATGAAAGAATGCTCAACATCATTAATCATTAGAGAAATGCAAATCAAAACTACAGTGTGATATCATCTCACACCGGTCAGAATGGCCATCCTCAAAAAATCTAGAAACAATAAATGCTGGAGAGGGTGTGGAGAAAGGGGAATACTCTTGCACTGTTGGTGGGAATGTAAATTGATACAGCCACTATGGAGAACAGTATGGAGGTTCCTTAAAAACTACAAATAGAAGTCCCCTATGATCCAGCAATCCCACTACTGGGCATATACCCTGAGAAAACCATAATTCAAAAAGAGTCATGTACCAATATGTTCATTGCAGCTCTATTTACAATAGCCAGCATATGGAAGCAACCTAAGTGTCCATCAACAGATGAATGGATAAAGAAGATGTGGCACATATATACGATGGAATATTAGTTAGCCATAAATGGAAACGAAATTGAGTTATTTATAGTGAGGTGGATGGACCTAGAGTCTGTCATATAGAGTGAAGTAAGTCAGAAAGAGAAAAACAAATACCGTATGCTAACACATATATATTGAATCTAAGAAAAAAAGAAAAAGGTCATGAGGAACCTAGGGGTAAGATGGGAATAAAGAGACAGACCTACTAGAGAATGGACTTGAGGATATGGGGAGGTGGAAGGGTAAGCTGTGACAAAGTGAGAGAGTGGCATGGACATATATACACTACCAAACATAAAATAGATAGCTAGTGGGAAGCAGCCGCATAGCACAGGGAGATCAGCTAGGTGCTTTGTGACCACCTAGAGGGGTGGGATAGGGAGGGTGGGAGGGAGGGAAATGCAAGAGGGAAGAGATATGGGGACATATGTATATGTATAACTGATTCACTTTGTTATAAAGCAGAAACTAACACACCATTGTAAAGCAATTATACTCCAATAAAGATGTAAAAAAAAAAAAGACATGAAATAACAAAAAAAAATTTCTCTTAGAGAGGTAATAGATTAGGTATCTGACACTCTATTGACAATTAATTTACAGGATCTCTTTCCTTCATGCCTGGGAAGATCCAGGCCATCAGGAAGGCACTGGACACCTTGGGTTGATGCATTCATTACAACAGGGGCCAAAGAGAACTCAAAAGGGTGTCAGAACAACTCTAAGGATCAACATTGCCTCCTTCACTGTTTGGCTAAGGGCTGACCTCTGAACAAAAAAATAACGTAATGAGCAGGTGTGTCCATAGGGTACACTTGTGAAAGACATTTGTTTTTGGCTGGAATATATGAAACTAAATAGCTTATTTTCCCCCTCTTGTTCCATTTACGTTATGAAATCTTAAATCCAAATTACAAGACAAAGGTCGTTAAGAGGAAATTCCTCTGACATTGAGTAGGGAAGATTAGAGGTAGCTATTATTCCTTTTTATAATCATGTAGCTACTTAAAACAAAATGAAAGAAGACCCCCTGCCTTGCTTACATTGTACACACATGGAAAAGAATGATATCACATGTCCAAGCAGACTTGCATGTGCCTGAAGGACATTTCAAGGTCCTGCAACCCCACTTGTTAACTGGCTTGGCGTTCATACCATTTAAGTCACTGTGGATCTGTTTTAACAAATGGCAGAAAAGAATTTGGGGACCCATAAGTCCTCAGGGTCATCCCCTCCCCAGTTCCAAGGTAGTTCTGTGACATCATTAGATGCTTTACTACAAGGAATAACAAAAATATAACATTTATTGAATACTCATTATATTCCTGGCACTTTATGTTTATTGGAGTTAACTGTGGCAACAATTCTGTTAGGTATGCTTATCTTCATTTTGCAGCTACAGAAATGGGCAAGGAAAGATTATTTAATTCCCTTAAAGTGACACAGCAAGCATGCAGCTGAAAAAGGATTTGGACCCTAGCAGTATACCCACATTGTCCACACTTTTTACCATTATACTATGTTGTCACCAGAGGAACAGGACCCAGTGAAGTGGAGGTGGCTAATGATGTAACTGAGCAGTTTGCTGAGGAGTCAAGCTTCTAACTGGACATGATATTTGCATTACTAGTGCCAAAACATTGTAAAGGCACAAGAAAAATGTCATCAATAGTTCAGCACTTTGCAAGCAGTTGTACATTTGGCATCATAGAGACAAAATATCCAGATGGAGGACTGAATATTTTATTTTGCACATAGGTGTCCTGGCATTATAGGAAAAAAGAAAAGTGACTTCTATTCAGTTATTTACCATTTGTGGTGATATCAGCACTCTATAAACAGGAGAGAAAACAAATGCTAGTGTACATACTATATCTATGTTGTGCTGAAATGGCTTGCAACTTCAATCCCTTCCTTTAAGTTATTTCAGTGGGATGTCACCGGGGGCAGCCTCAGCAAAACTGCAAAAGTTAGACTCATCTTGGGTGCCCTTTTGTATCTTCGGGGATGCACCATCCCTTTGTCCTCACCAAATGAAGCATGACTTGATGGTTTATAAATCCCCCATTCACAGCATGCTCTTAAAAACAAGTCATTCATAGCAAGAGCAATTTGAAAAGGGTCAAAGTTTTAAGTAACTGTGGTGCAAACTCATAGTAGAATTTCAAGCACCTGTATGGGTGGCCAATTTGTGAAAACAGTGGACTTCTGAGGCCCTTACAAGCCCTCTAAAAAGCCACTGAATTATATGATTCCCAGGCTTACAAGCCTTGAAACTCCTGTACAGGAAAAGTACAGTGATAAAGTCAATGACTGATTAGTTGCTAATTATGTAACTTAAAAGAATGGGGGACACAAAGACTACACATGCTACTGGTTTAGACTAGAAGTATTTCTTTGAAAATATTAGCAAGCAAAATACTTTCACTATGCTACTGCCTTCCAACAGCAGTCACTGAAGATGCTCTGTAAAGGCTACACAGGTGCCAGTTACTATAAAACATAATCTATTGATCTCTGTGCATGTATGTCAATCTCTCTGTGTCAGCTCCTCTCTCTCTCTCTCTCTCTCTAAATTGCCTCAGAAATACAGCTACTCAACTTTGCTGTTCTAGCATGGAAGCATGTGCAGACAATATGCAATCACATGAGTGGACTTCTTTTCCCTTAAAACTTTATTTACAAAAATAGGTCATAGATTGCTGACTCCTTTACGAGAGGTAAAATTTTAGGTTTTACATTTAGGTTTATGATCTATTTTGAGTTAATTTTTGTATACGATGCAAGATACTGATCAAATTCATTTTCTTGAATATAAATATCTAATTGGCTAATAACACTTGTTGAAAAGACTATCTTCTTTCCATTGGCTTTCCTTTGCACCTTGGTCAAAATCAGTTTTCCATGTACTTGTGGGTCTCTTTGTTAGCTCTTTACTCTGTTCCATTGATTTATTTGTCTATCTTGAAGGCTAAAATCACACTGCTTTATATGTTTTATAACTATATAATGCATCTTGGAATCAGATAGTGTTAGCCCTTAAAGTTTGTTCATTATTCTCTGGGTGTTTTTAAGATTAACTCTTCACTGCTGGTTTTAAGCAATTTGATACTGACATGCCTTGTACTTTTTCTTGAGTTCTTGCGTTTGGGGTTTCTTGAACTTTTTGGATCACTGGGTTTACAGTTTGTATCAATTTTGGAAAAATTTTGGCCATTATTTCTTGAAATATCTTTTCTGCCCTCCCCTCTCTCTCCTCTCCTCTAAGGAGATGAATTATACATATATGTCTCCTTGAAGTTATCCCAAAGCTCAGAAATGGTCTGTTCCTGTTCCCTTTAGCTGGGTTATTTTTTTTTCCTTCTTTGTTTCACTTTGGAAAGTCTCTATTGTGAAGTCTTTGAGTTCATTAGTCTCTTTATCTCCAATGCCTAGTCTGCCGTTAATCCCAACCAGTGAATTTTTCATCACACACATTATAGTTTTCATCCTAGATGTTTTATTTGAATCTGTTTAAATACCTTTCACGTCTCTGCTTACCTTTATGTACATATTATAACAACCAGTTTAATGTCCTTATCTGTTACCATCTAATATCTAGGTAAATTTCAATTGTTTAATTCTTCTCTACATGATGAGTTGTATTTTCCTAATTCTTTCCACACCTGGTAATTTTTTATTGGATGTTAGAATCTGTGAGTTTGTCCTTGTTGAGATCATATATATGTGTGTGTGTGTGTGTGTGTGTGTGTGTGTGTGTATATATATATATATATTTATATATACGTATATAGATTTTCTTGAGCTTTGTTCTGGTATATATAAAATTACTTGGAAATGGTTTCATCTTTTTGAGTCTTGCTTTTAAGAATTGTTAGGTAGGACCAGAGCTATGATTAGCTTAGCACTATTAATTCCCCACTAATGAGTCAAGACCCTTTTGAGTAATCTGCCCAATGTCCCATGAACAATGAGGTTTTGCAGTCTGACTTGTGGGAAAAGACACTATTCTTGGTCCCGTGTGTATGCTAGGTACTGTTCTCTAATCTTCTCTGAGGACTTTTCCCCCCTGACTCAGGTAGTTTCCTCATACACACGATCCAATAATCCACTCAGTAAAGTAGTGGCTTTCTGTGGTTTCAGTAACCTGCGTTCAACCAAGGTCTGAAAATATTAAATGGAAAATTCCAGAAATAAACAATTTATAAGTTTTGAATTGTGCACTTTCTGTTCTGAGTAGCATGATGAAAACTCACACCATCCCGCTCTATCCTGCCGGAGATCTCCAACCATCAACATCATCTGCTCCTAATATCCAACCACTGACATCATCATGGCTAGAGGATCCAGGATCACCCAAAGCAGATGATCCTATTGACCTTCTGATGATTAGTCAGAAAGTCAATAGTAGCCTAATGCTGCATCACAATACCTACTCATCTACCTCACTTCATCTCATCATGCAGGGATTTTATTATCTCATATCATCATAACAAGAAGTGTGAGTACAGTATAATAAGATATTTTGAGAGGGAAAGACCACATTCACGTAACTTTTGTTACAGTATATTGTTACAATTATTCTAGTCTAATTTATTATTAATTATTATTAATCACTTACTTTGCCTAGTTCATAAATTAAACTTTATCATAGGTGTGTATGTATAGGAAAAACAGTATATATAGAGTTTGGTACTATGCGTGGTTTCAGGCATCCACTGGGGGTCTTGGAAAATATCCTGTGGATAAGGTGGGACTACTGTATTCTTTTCAATACTCTAAGTTCTCTCTTTATGAGAAGAAAATAAGCCAGGTCTGAGGGTTGGCTTATACAGGCTTGGCTTCTTTTGGTACTCATAAATATTTTTAGTACTCATGTGTTTCCTTGTCACTTCAAATGTTTCATGTTCCTGTCGTTCATTAGAAGTTTATGAACACTCTCTCCTCTCCAATACACTGTCCTATGTATTCTAGTTAGCTTGGTTTCTCCAGACTCTAACCTCTTCAACATAGGGACTCCACAGGATTCTGCCTGGCTTCACCTACCTGCACTATAGCCTAGAAACTCTCTCAAGGCAGGAAACTGGGGAAATCATATGGCTCACTTCATTTAACTACATTTCAACGTTCCTGTCCTTGATTGCCTGATGTCCAGTGTCTTGATACCAGAAATTCTTTCATATACTTTGTTAATTTTTGTTCATGTGTTTATTTTAGGAAGGAGATTGAAGCTGGTCCCTATGACTCCTCTTTTTTGCTGGAAGTGGCATTCTCCACTGGTTTAACCTTATATTTAACTGTAAGAAAATATCCTTCTTTTTGAGGTGTCTATCAGTGACTCAGAAATTCTAGCTCTATTTTGTGTGAAGTCATTCAGATGATATCTAATACACTAATAGAATATTTTAGTCTTTATTTGGCATGCTATAGCTACTAAAATCCTCATTTTGCTCATTTCATAGCTTAAGTTACTGAAAGCCAGTACTTAATATTATCATCACTAATTTATATGAATATCCACCAGAGCATTGTTTATAATTGCATAAATAACAAAATACACTGCAAATATCTAATAATGGGAATGTTAAGATAAATACATAAGGCGGAATATTATACAGCCATTACATAAAATGTTTTTCTAAAAATATTTAATTACATTGGAAAATGTTACTATATAATGTTAAATAAGATTGTATATATAGTTGAATGTCAATTTCATTAAAAATACATAAATATACATTTTAAAATTGGATGAAAATGCATTAGCTTCTTAATTATAATGGTGGTTATCTCAGTGTTAAATGCTGTAGTCATTAATTGTTGTTTGTTAAAATTTCAGCCTTCCCAACAAGATACGATTGTATTTCCTGGCCTCCTTCTGGTTGGATAGAACCATATAACTACTTCTTGCCAGTGGGTTGTGAACAGAAATTATAATATGTCACTTCTGGGATGCAGGATTTAGTTGGCATTGTTAGATTTTCCAAAATCCCTCTGCGGCTGACATGACTAACAGTAATTAATGTTCAGCACAGTTGCTGCTTCACCAACCTCGGTCCTTGAGTAACCATTATAAATTGAGACTCTTCTTGCCAAATCACAATTGACAGTTAGAATGAGCAAGCAATTCATCTTTGTTTCTTTAGCAACTGATATTTGGGGGTTGTCTGTTATAACATGAAGTGGGCTATCCTGACCGATACCAGGGGATTATGGAAAATTTCATTTTTCTTTATTATACATTTCTGTATTTTCCAATATATACACAATGAACTTGGATTAATTTTGATATAAAAATTCTTTGCTATTATACTTATTTCATTGAATGAAAGGTGACATCACTTGGAAGAAATACCATTATTTTATTATGTACCCCTAAGAAAGAATAAATGTTGCAAGTTAAACTGTGACTTAATGCTTCAATGAGAGTTCTATATATTATTTGAATTGGTTACATCAGTCTCTTGTTGCTTTCCAATTTCTTTTATCAGCTCCAAAGTATTTGGCCATTTCTTCTGTCATCTGCCTTCAGTTGTGTCACTAGATATGTGGTGTAATATATGTAGGCACCTTTCTTTCTTAAGTTTCATAAAACTTTTTGTTTGTTCTTTGAAATAAAAATATGAATGTGTCATTTCTCCACTGATCACTAATGTAACTAGCTTCCTATTGCAGCTGTAACAAATTGCTACCAAATCAGTGGTTAAAAGCAACACAAGGGCTTCCCTGGTGGCGCAGTGGTTGAGAGTCCGCCTGCTGATGCAGGGGACACAGGTTCGTGCCCCGGTCCGGGAGGATCCCACATGTCGCGGAGCGGCTGGGCGTGTGAGCCATGGCCACTGAGCCTGCACGTCCGGAGCCTGTGCTCCGCAACGGGAGAGGCCACAACAGTGAGAGGTCCGCGTACCGCAAAAAAAAAAAAAAAAAAAAAAAATCAACACAAAATTTTTATCTTACAATTGTGGAAATCAGAAGTCTTAAATGGGTCTCAATGGGCTAAAATCAAGCTGCCAGCAGGGCTGCATTCCTTTTACATCCAGAAGGAATATGTCTCTTGATAATCTGTTTCTTTGCTTTTTACAGCTTCTAGAAGCTGCCCACATTCCTTGGCTCATGATTCCGTTCAAAGCTGGCAATGTTGGGCTAATTCTCACACTGCCATCTCTCTGAATCTCTCTTTTGTAGTCACATCTTCTGCTGACTGATTCATCTCTTGCCTCTCTCGGAGCATTTTTAAGTATCCTTGTGATTACACTGGATTTACCTTGATAATCCAGGACAATCTTCCTATTTTAAGGTCTTCTTATCAGTAACTTTAATTACCCTTGGCTATATAACATATTCATAGGTTCCTGGGATTAGGATGTGGACATCTTTGTGGGGGGAGGCATTATTCTGCTTACCACAATCACTAATATGAAATGCAGGCTCCCTGCTCTTTTTCTATCCCTTCCTGCATACCCAGTAACTTTTGCCTCAGTGAGAAATCACATTTTAGTTTTTTTGGAGACATTTTAGAAACAATGCATATAGTACCAAGAAAGTACACAACACATTGCAGTGATGACCATATGTTTATTATATTTTTTTAGTGTAGATATTCTCTACAAAATCACTGATTTTCAGAAAGCTATCTCTAATTTGGGCAACACAATGTATAGGGAAATCATGGTATCCTCCTACTTTTTTTTTTTTTTTGGCCACACCATGCAGCATGTGGAAGTTCCCTGACCAGGGATCAAAACTATGCCCCCTGCAGTGGAAGCACGGGGTCTTAACCACTGGACCACCAGGGAAGTCCTGATGACCATATGAACAACTATGATCGAATTTCACAATGACAACTAACTTACCCCTTGTTGACGGTAAGATGCCATAGATTTTTAGAATGCATCACTATATCAAAGATGTTGAATGTAGAAAAACAATGTGTGTCTTAGAATCAATGACATAAAGCATATCCAAAGGAATAATCAACAGATCTGCCAGTTACTCATCTGACAGGTCTCTAAAGAATGGAACAAATACAAGATAAGCTTTGACAGGAAAAGTAGAACCAGAACATGGGCTTAGTCCATGCTGAATAGTGAAAAAGAGGCATGAGGACACTACACGCATGTATCATGAGACACTGAAATGAGGGCTGAGATGACTAGCATAGCCATTGATTGAAATGTAAATAATCCCACACTCATTCAAAAAAAAACACCCTTCAGTAAATATTCAAGGAAGTTTTCCATTTTTATTAACATAAACTAGGCTTGCTTCCTCCATGTGCTTATCTATTTTGACATTTTGAATTGCACAGGAATGAATGTGCTTTGAAGAGTGATTAATTTAAAAATTCGAATCACGCACCATGAATCAGATAATGGGTATAAAATGGTTTCACAATCTAAAGTAAAAAGTCAAGTGTACTTTTCTCAAAATCATTTTTCATAGATAATTTCCTTTCCGTTTATAACCATGGTAGGGACACTGATTTATTATCTATCTTGAGGTGGTAAAAATACAAGGACAGCAAATATAAACAAAACTTTACTACTGTTTATTAAATTCCTACTTTGAAAAATAGCAAAGCTTCAAGATGCAACTACAGACAAAACTTCAGTTATTAAGGATAATTGGGAAGAAGGCAATTCTGATTTAGTGAAAAGTCTAAATCACATTAAGTTTGAAAAGAAATATAGTTGAGTTACATTGAAGCAATGTAATAAGATAAATTTTTTAAAGCTAACTAATTTTTGGCAGTTGATGATACTTGTTTTAGTAAAAATATGATTGTGATTAGGCTTTAAATGGATAGCATGGAAAAGAGTGGAAATACTCAAAGGACTGGAGTCAAGACATATGTACCCAGCTCCTAGATCTGCCGTTAAGAACACTCTGTTTCCTTATCTATAAAATGAAGGGATTATAATAGATAATATCTGAGACTTTTGAAGCTCTACAATGCTTTAAGTATATATTTACTTACCAGTAAACAGAAGTTGCCAAAGTGGTTTTAGAGCTAAGAACTTGAATCGGTGATTTAGGCATTCCTCCTATAATCTTCTTGAAAATATTAATTTGTTTAGCAATCCCCTTTTCTAGACATAGTTAAAAAGTAAGCCAGTCTCTGGCAAGGCTTTTTGTTTTTGTTTTTAATTTGGAATTATTTTTATTACGGTATTCTGACAGTTTACCGTAGTTTATATTCACAGATAAATGTCAGTTGAAGCAATTTAAAAAGTTAACACTCTAATAGGGAACACAAAAGAAGGCCAGTATTTCAACCTGCTTTCTTTCTGGCAAAGCATTAAAATTGTTCTTTATATAAAAACGATGCAATGCACTCATTTTGCTGTCAGTCAAAATCTGCTCTGTGCTTTAAACTGAATGACAACAAGGATTAGAGGGATTTATCAAGTCTGAAATATGTGTGTGGAAAGGACACGGGATGGGGGAAGGAGGAGAAGTAAACTCATAAGAATGAGGCCCAAGGTTTTTCTGTTGTTGTTTATTTGTTGTTTTTTGTTGCTTTTGTTTTTTTGGTATGTGTGTGAGTTACAGCCTACTCTTCCACATTTGTGCAGTTGCAAACTTTTCCAGACTTCCTTCCTTGTCTTCCCCTCCCAAGTTCTTTTCTTTATCCTTTATTTCCTTCTTTTCCCCAACTCTCCCTCTGAAACCCTGAAGTTGTCTTACCCCATAACTTCATTTCCTGCATCCATCACTCTTGAAAAAAAGACAAGTCAAGATGAGATTAAATAGTTCCTGTTTTGCCTAAAACTTGTTAAAATTCCAGTGAGAAGGTGAAAATGAGATTAATCTGCCAGTAGCTGTCTCCTTCAATTTTTCAGGACCACTTTTAATAAAAGGAGCACACAAATTTTCTTTTATGGTTTTACATTTAGCTCTTTGCTTGTAATGGAGAATTCTACTTAAACTGAGGGAAAAACTAAGTCATTTGCATGCAAATACAGCAATAAGGAGAGACTGCACAAATAATGAATATGGCGTATTAGCCAATCTTCCTGCAATCAGTGACCAGGAATATATTCATTCTGAATGATTCACTGATTCATTCTAGTTACTACCATAAAAAGTATCCTAAGGTGTGTGTATCACTTAAATTAAATGGCAATGATTAACAGTATATTTTCCACACAATATCATAAATTATAAGGACTGTATCTGCACTGGATATGCTTAACACTCATACCATTAAATTAAAAATTGCCTAAGTGGGCCTTGATCAGAAAGTATTTGGAAAGCTAACATTGCTGTTCATGAATGGTCTGGGTCTGCTTTTCTTCATAGAGTTGTCCTTCCTAAAACCCAAATAATACTTAACAGCTATGACAAAAAATATTATATTTTTTTGACTTTGAGAACAATGAAATACATACAGATGCTTTTAGCTAAAGATGAATGAGCTACTAACATCAAGATGGCAAGTTTGTTACCACCCACAATAGTCTCTTTTATGGATCAGACTTTTATCAAATAGAAAGTGCTTTCATATCTAGTGTTTCATTTGATTCCCAGTACATCCTGGCGAGGGGATAAAACCTGTCTATTTATTCCTGTTTTAAAGCAGGTGACTGAGGTTCTCAGAGACTAGATTACTTGTCTAAGGACACCCAGCACATATTGTCATATTGTTTTCAAATGTTGTAAGAATAGATGAAAAGTGTGTTTTGGAGATAAGGCTGCCCTTTGTTGCATTAACTTTAATCTGTTTTCAATCTTTATATTTAGTTTACCTTGAAATAATAAATAATGTTAAGGATCATTTAAAAGTTTTAAATTAATTTATTAATTTTATTAATTTAATTTAAATTTTAAATTCTGTACCAGAGGGACATGGTTTGTAAAAGGTAGGGAAATAATATGTTACATATTCTAAGTTCTGATATTAAAAATGCTCAGGGGGAAATTACTATTATATGAAATTGGCAAGGAAATCCTAGTTTTACTTTTTGTCCCATTCATTTGTAAACTCATATGGACGAGGACTTTTTTTAAATGAGTTACTCTGTTTGGGATATAAACAGCTTCTCATTACTGACAACTATCAACTGGATGATATAATAAAAATGATAACAATAGTGATCATTTACTCAGTACTTTCCTTGTAACAAGCATTATTCTAAAGGCTTTACAAATGTTACTGATTTTAATGCACTAATTCTTCTTAACAACCCTGTGAAGTAGGCACTATTATTATTCCACTTTAGAGGTATGAAAACTGAGGTACAGAGAATTAACATACTTCCTCATGGTTACATAACTAGTAATTGAAACAATTGAAATTAAGGAATTCAAACCCAGGTAGTCTGGCTCCAGAGCCACAACTCTTAACCATTAATGGATACTGCCTTAAAAAAAGAGAAGTTTCTAGAGTCTGACTATCTGGACTCCAATCTTGGATCTTCGCCATACTAGTCATAGAAGAGTTGTTTAATATCTTTAGGTCTCAGCTTTCACATCTGTAATATTATGATAGTAATATCAACCTCATAGGGTTAATACAAAGAGGAAATAAAATAACAAATTTAATAAAACACAGCAAGATGACTGAAAACTAGTTGTTAATGTTAATTTTCCCTCTGAATGACAATGAAAGTACTGCCTTGTGATAATCCCATTTCTAAATTTGGAGATTATCATAGGCTTGTATTTGTAACACTGTCTCATCTGTCGCCTATCTCCTGAAGAGTTGCATTCATACCATCTCAAAGTATCTGGGTGACATAGCAAAAATAAAATCAGTCAACCAAATGATTAATTGATTTACTTGAATGAGCTATTAATTAACCAACTTTTTTTCATTTTGACTAATTTGATTTTAGACTAAAATTTCTTAAGAGGCTGCTAGATTTGGTCTTGTGTATAGGCTAAACTATCACTGTTAAAAGGCACTATATTATTAGTATCCACATCTGAGAAATGAATGTGTACATCAATTAAGGTTTGCTTAGGAGATTAAAAACAAATTCTTAGAATGGCTAAATTATTAAATTCTAAACCTCTATTACATTGACCACTTTGGCTGAACATGTTTTCTTGGCATTCAACTGGAGACCAACAAACATTACATTCTTAAGAGTTAAAAATAAAGTTAAATGGAGATAATTATGCAGCTGCTATTATAAGTGAGAAACTGCAGGAGTTCCCAAAAGATTTCAAGAGTTTTTACAACTGTTGAATCAGTTTTCCGAAATTTGTCTGTGGTGCAATCTAATAAGCCTAACTGGAAGAGTGACTGGGGAGGATGTTTCTTATTGATAACAGAAATCTTATCCAAGATCCAGTACTGAGTTAGCCAAAATTCAGACAAAGTTCATGTTTAGAGCACCAGCAAAGTTCAGCTTTGATTAACGATTAATCTATTTAGATTTTGTAATAAAAATATCTAGAAAGAAGAAAAATATCTAGAAAAAAATCTAAAATATTTAATTTTAGTTTGTATTCAAGTTTTGTGTCACTTTGAAAAGTAAAAATTTAGTTTTAATTACATATCAATGTCTGGGTCACCATAATCTTTTAAGTTTTAGGATCATAATTCAATTCCACCAAAAATTCTTTTATTCCTGACACCACTGTGACCTGTGTGGCTAACTGAATGGAGTGTGTTTTGGAAGAGGGTCTTGGAGCAAAGTTAGCATAAATGGGAACGGGCCATTTCTAAGTAATGTTGCCAAAGCTGAACTTTGAGTTAGAATAAAAACTATCCAATTTCTAACTTCCAAATTTGTCCTCACATTTTAACTATTAGAGCTTGACACAGAACAGCAGCTTGGGAAAGGCTAGTTGGTCGATTGCTGATTGATTGCTTCAGGGGGCTGTTTTGCGGAGCCTTTAGAAGTTGCCTGCCTCCTAACCCTGTGCTGTTACTGCAACACAAGCACCGGACAGATTTCCTTGCCAAGGCTGACTGGTCATCATTCAGGGAACGAAGCCCCTTCAAGCATCCTTGAAAGGCCTTTTCTCTTTGGAGAGAGCACCTTGTAAACCCTCACAATTTTGTTTCCTTGGATGCTAATTGGTTTTTAAGCCTGATGGGTTTACAAAAGTTAGCTAAAATTTCAAGTTGTCTTTGACATATTCAAGTATGCAAATGGAAAGACATCTCAAGCTGATTCTCTCTTTCAGGTGACTTAGGCTTTGTGTATATAATCTCAGTTTCATATTGTAGAGTTGAGGTTGAATATAGCCATTTTTAACATGGGCATTAATTACATGTTATCAGATTTCAGTCACTGGGGAGGCGGGGTGGGAAGGCTGTTGTGTTTAACAGTTTCTCTTTAGGAGGCAGAAAACAGTACAAGCTTACAAAAGACAAAAACAGGGTTTTTACTCCATCATTACATTGATTAGTACTCCTGTGTACCCATATGGGCATAGGGATCTCTGGGATTATGTAAACAAGCAATTGCTCAAAATAGTGTCCCTGCCTAAGATGATCCCAGGCTTAACTGGAATTAGAGCTCAGAAACTGGAAATATTTCCCAGAAACTTTCCACTACACAACAGAGTCATATGTATACAGAAGCTTACAACACCCTGCCCCCCCCCACAAACTGTGAAAACTTTATTACTTCAAAATATAGCCTTGATATTTACTTAAATTTTGGTTGACCCAACTTATTTTATTTATTTTGTTACTCTCTACTCCTGAATAGCTTCCCTTCAAGCTTGCTCATTCTTTCCCAAGATGCTGATGGCTCAGTGATTTAGGTTGGCATGCTTGGACACAGGCAGGGTTGGCTAGGTGTATGAATGTATAGGAAGAAAAGTTAACAGAATCATCTGTATTCTCCTTCTTTTATCTCAATCTAGAAAAAATAAAGTTTTGGGGGGAAGTACAATTCCTAGAATTGTTCAGGAGTGTGGAGAAATGTTTAAAATTGCTTTAATTTTATAAGCACTAGTTAAAGCACCATCCGTGAGTTGTCACAGATGACAACATTATTAAAATGCTCAAGTCGGGCTTCCCTGGTGGCGCAGTGGTTGGGAGTCCGCCTGCCGATGCAGGGGACACGGGTTCGTGTCCCGGTCCGGGAAGATCCCACATGCCGCGGAGCGGCTGGGCCCGTGAGCCATGGCCGCTAAGCCTGCGTGTCCGGAGCCTGTGCTCCGCAACGGGAGAGGCCACAACAGTGAGAGGCCCACATACCGCAAAAAAAAAAAAAAAAAAAAAATGCTCAAGTCATTACATGCTCTTCCAAAAAATCAGATTCCAAAAACATTAACATTAATGTCTTTCCCCTTTTTAGCTCATTCTATAAAAATAATGAAAATTAAAAAGTAAAAATAAAAACCTAAATTTTAAAAAAGGAAATAAAAGAATAATAAGCTTAAAACCAAAGAAAAGCTTCTCTTGAGGTAAGCAGTTTTCTAATAATGTGAATATCTACTTAAGTTTGGAGAAATATTTTCTATTAGTAGTGCTATATATGTGGTTTTATTTAATAGTTATGTTCATTCACTTGAGCAAATTCATTCATAACTAAAGTAAACATCACAGAAACCTTATAAACCTTTGAAGCCGTGAATCTTCTTTACTAAATCTTCTTTATGTATAGCATAAAACACATCAAAATGGTCACGTGAATTTATCAAATGGAAATGTTGTGAAGATTAAGGTAATAGCCCATCCTCTGTTCATGTTACACTTGATGGGAAAAGCTTTGAATGACAAGAACAATGGCAATATCTTGATCCCTTGTCAGGAAATCACAATTCAAATCCTTACGAATATATTCATAATGTAGCTTAGAAAAAATTCTAGCTTTAATATTGAAGAACTGTCACAGAGCTTTGGTCATGTTGTTGAACTAGGGAATATTTTGATTTTGACCCTTTATAATGGTTCAGTTATGTATTGTTAAAAACACTGTGTATGCACAATAGGGATTTTGAGTGAATAGTGGGGTTGGAAGGAGGGTTCACTACATAATTAATATAATTAATGAATTAGCCTAGCTAATGACTAGAGAAGAACTGACAAAAAAGTAGGAAGATGGGAGTTATTCATTAGTTAATGAAATCAAGTTGTTAGAGTTTTAAGATTAGCCTTAATAGGATATCTACATTTGGAGCCTTATTGAGAAACTCTCTTAAAATCCATGTTTGCTAACATCAGTAATTTATGAAATATTTGTTTATTATAAACCACAAAAAATGTCTATTATAAAAATGTGATTTTCAAATTACTTTTCATGAATGAGAATTCTTTTCTTTACTTGTTTTTACATAGTAAGCTATGTATGCCTGAACATCTGCAAATAAAGCATCTGACTCTTATTTCAGAAGTAGATTGTGATATTTTTAGTCACATTTTAGGAGGGAGATTCCAAGATCAGCAATTAAGTTTCTCCTGAGTACTTTGACTGCAATTAAAAGTAAGCTGCCACCAGGTGGAAAGTGGTATTTTCATGACAGCTAGGATGACCATATGTCCCAGGTTGCTTAGGAGAGGTCTAACTTATGACTTTTGTCCCATATTAAATATTAATAGCACAACCTTTTCACTCTCAGAAGTTTCCAAATTTGGACAATTAATTTTATGGTCACCCTATGATAATTTCATGGTCAAAGAGCACTGCCAACTCTCAATTTAGGTGAATGGCTTCAGGGTCTGAGAGAAAGAACATAGCACTCCTGATAACATTTCCTTTCACATACAGCATATTCTCCCTTAGATTTAATAATTGTCTACATTTTTTATTTGTTAAACTTTCTTTGAATTACATTTAAGTTTTTCCTATGGCCTCACATGTGCTTAAACCAGTCTAGTAATCTGTTAGGTCCCATGTTTTTCTGGAGCTTTCCATTCTTCTAGTCTAGTCTGGACTTGTTGCACTTTAGCTCTGCTGAATAACGGCTATCCTGGGACTTCCACTGGCCATCATTAGTGGAATTCTCTGCATTTCTCTGTCACTCTCTCATGCATGAAAACACTTGCTTCTTGGATCCCACTTTTTAGGCTTACTTTCTCTTTTGGTAGAATACTTCCTCCAGTACTTTAAAATTTTTGAATTTTCATGTGTAAAAAAATATGTGAAAATATGCCCTGATAGTTTGACAGCACACAGAATTTTAGATTAAAATCATTTTATCTGAGGATCTTGAACATTGCCTTCTAGCTTCTGGTATTAATATTAAGAAGTTTGAAGCTATTCTGCTTCTTGATCCCTTGAATGTAACCTATTTATTTTTCTCTTTGGAAGCTAATCTTTGTCCCCAGAATCCTAAATTTTATGATGGTTTGCCTTAATGTGGGTTATTTATTATATATTTATTTTTGTTCTAGACAATTAATAGGTCCTGTCAATTAAGGGGCTGCTAGCCTTCCATTCCAGGAAATATTTTTCAACTGTTCTTCTTTGATGATTTCCTAATCTCTATTTCACCTGTTCTCTTTGTTAATTGAATTGAGCCTTTACAGTGGAAAAACACACCTCCCAAACACAAATATCTTTCAAGGGCCCATTCCAAGAGCTTAGCACAGTGCCTGGCACAAATTTCACAAGTAAATAAAAGTATGTTGAATAAATGACCACTATGATCACCTAATGGAAAGTATCAAAGTGCAATCTTTGCTTATGTCTAGTCTTTCTTCATAATGATTTTTTCTTCTTTCCTTGGAACCATTGGTCTCAAAGGAGATGTGACAGGCATATTCTGATAATGTGATTTGATCTTTCCCTCACAATGTGTCATTTCACCCTATGTCTACTGGAAAATTTTTTCTAATATTTAGATCTTCAGGTGGCACTTTTCACTCCTTTGGCTTTTAGGTACTACTATATTCAACAATGATCCCTAGTGGGCCACAGTATTTTTAAAGGCATCCAATTGGTTCCTCTGAAAACATTTTTAAAGGCTGAGTTTGAATAGCACTATCCTTGAATACCCTGTCAGCCAGAGTTAGTGGCCCAAAGGAGGTGATCCATACCTAAGGAGGGCATGAAGGTGAGACCAAATACAATCTCCAAAAGTTTAGCTTAGTTTCCAAGTTTTTTCTGCTTTAACATTAAAAAAAGCTTAGTACCACCAAGTAACATTTAAGAAATTCAGAAATTGGGTGAACGGTAGCAATGCTTGAATACAAGTTTCTGAGAGGATTTAAAAGGTATTTACCGCTCAAATCAAGCTACATGGTGAGATCTTAACCGAAGTAGAATAGGCAGCCTCCTATCAAGAATTTTATGAGTTGTGGAGCCACTCCCGTTCACAAACAAGCAAACAAGTAACAAATTTCCCTACCATATGCCCATCTTCTACAGCATACCAGTTCTCATCATTAGGGTGTTTTTGGCATTAACATGGGAATCCCCAACTGATTAATTCTGGTGTGGCATGAACTGCCTATGCCCTTCCCTGTGGTAAGTTATTTATTGAGAAATGTGCCTTTGTGAGAAGCCATACCACATAACCTGTTTGGCCTTCAGAGGACCACTTCTCTCCCACCATTAGCAACTCTCTCCACTGCACCACAACCCAACCTCACACTCAATACACACACAACCATATTATTAGGTGCTCTCTAAGTATATGAAAAATAAAGAATGTCTCTTCCATGGTGGTGTACTTTCCAGAAGTGATAAAAAAATACCAATCTACCGATTCATGAATTCAATGAAATCTAAGTGGTATATATAAAATATATTTATAAATAAATCTACACTAAGACACATCACAGTGAAACTGTAGATCAAAGGTAAGGAGAAGATTTTTAAAAAACAGTTGCAGTTAGAATAAGAGCTGACATCTCAAGAGCTATAATGAAAATCAGAAGACAGTGGGATAATATTTTTAAACTGCTGCAAAAACAACTGCAGACCTAGAATTCCATACCCACTGAAATATACTCATCTGCCAATGATTAGTGTGAAATAATAACATTTTCAGACAAATAGACCTTAACTAAAGGAAGTTCTAAAGAATGAATTTTAGGCAGTGTAAAAGTGATCCAGGTGTAAAAATAAGAGAGTCATGGGCATATACACACTAACAAACGTAGTAAGGTAGATAGATAGTGGGAAGCAGCCGCAGGGCACAGGGATATTGGCTCGGTGCTTTGTGACAGCCTGGAGGAGTGGGATAGGGAGGGTGGGAGGGAGGGAGACGCAAGAGGGAAGACATATGGGAACATATGTTTATGTATGACTGATTCACTTTGTTATAAAGCAGAAACTAACACATCATTGTAAAGCAATTATACCCCAATAAAGATGTTAAAAAAAATGCTATAGCAAAGGAATAGCAAAGAAAGGAGAATAACAAAGAACTCTTCTCTGTGAAAATATGGCAATCTCTGAGTTAAAAATTCTCTATAAAATCTCTGCTAGATGTAAACGTGCTATGAAAAAAAAATGACATATGTCATTTACATTTTCTAGTACAGTGTGTGTTCTAATACAGAAAGTGTGTTCTCTGGAAGATTAGTGCCCTGAGAGACATTAATAAGTGTTACTTGAAAATAAGGTCACATGTTCAAATATGTGTGGGAAACATGGTGTTAAATAAAGTGAAACCAGATTTTTGACCTTCAAGTATACTAATGTACATTTTAAATTACCAAGAGTGTGATATAGTATATAGCATTTCCCAATTTTATTTAACCACAGACTTTTTTTTTCACAGTAACTCAGTGAATTGGCTCTCCATATATCACACTCAAGGAAGCTCTGTCCCTAGCACATTCCCTGTGATTCTTTATGAAATTCGATATATGTTAACTTGTAAAGCAGCAAACGTTCCTGACACAGTAGAGCAAGAGATGGGTAAATTCTTACAGAGAGAAGAGAAAAGGGTACGATTTAGAGTATGAAGTGGTTCCTGGGATGGGGGATCCATATAGGGGGAGCTACATTTGTGAGAAGGAGAATTGCAAAATCACTAAGGGCCAAATGGCAAAGAATAACATCATGGGCTTAAAACTTGTTTGAGGGCCTCTGTTGCTCAACTACGTGGGTCATCCATGAGTATTCACAATCTTTTGGCAATATAAAAGAAAATGGTTGAGACGTGAAATAAGCAAAATTTGCAGTTGGTTCTCCTTCTGGTGCATCTGATTAGGAAGCAGTGTCCACTGGCCATTTATGCAAACCCATGTAGAATCCACAGTGATAATTTTTGCCTCATTACAAGATACAAAATAACAAGATCAAGTGGTTTTCCATTATACGAGATTAATATGATTTTATATGCAATGACTAAATATTTTTTATGTAAAACAATTCTCACAAGAGACCCATAAGACTATCAATAGGTTTCTCATTCACCAGCAAAATTCATGTCTATCCTAATCCTAAAAGTAACAATATATTCCCTAATATTAACAAGTATTTATCCTGATAAGTTTAGAATTTAAATTTTTAAAATTATTAAATTTAGTATTTATATTAAATTACTATTAAATTAGTATTTCATTGATTATACAATTATGTTAAAGACATTTTATTAATTTTTTTTATAAAAGGGAAGGAACATTTTAGCAATTTGTGTAGTAGTTTTCTACATCTCTGCAAAGGTAACAACTCTGAGAAATAGGCAGAGCATAGTATTTTCCCTGATTGGCAGATTATGTGACTTGCCTAAAATCATGCAGCTACAAAATCCATCCCAGGTGGACCAAATGAGAGTTACTGTTTCATAAGTGATGGCAAAAGCTCAGAGAAAATTCAGGTTGCATTGACAGTAGAAGCATGTGGAAACAGAAAAATAATTCAGATTTTGGGGAAGGACTCATTAGACACAGGCTGAATTCACAAGGTCAAGCAGAGATATTGTTCTAGGTTGTGATTGGATTATTCTAAATTTACCAGCAGATATTAATTGACATACGTAATAATTCTCTCCAGATCACATAATTTAAGGACAGATAAATGTTTAGGTTTTGGCTCTTAACCCCATCCAGTTTTGTCACTGGCACTCTAAGTTTCCATATTCTTCCTTTTTCATGGTGTCCTTGTGATTTTTAAGTCTTCTCCAATGGTCATGAGAGATTTTAGATTGTAGTCTAGTTTGTAAATTATAGAATTTGCTCTCCTATGATTACTCTTTCTCACCTTTGAAATAATTGGGTCATTGCCTTTCTCTTCTTTCCTGCTTACAATGCTAGAGCAGGGTCTTCAAGTAATTATACCTATTTCAATTAACTTTGAATTGTCTAGTCTTTATGTGGCTACAGCTAAGTAATTCATTCTAAAAGTAGCCTCTTTGAGCTTATATATTCCTTTTGTCTCTACCAGGAATGACACATTCATGACATGTGTAGTCACCTCTCTCCTAGAACCACAGCAAAAACATTGCTAATTAATTACATGATTTCTGCCACTGGACTCAGACAATGATGAAAATGTAGCACTTACTGTGTGCAACGTACTACTATAAGCACTAGGGGTAAGGTAGGAATAAAGACGCAGACCTCCTAGAGAACGGACTTGAGGTTATGGGGAGGGGGAAGGGTGAGCTGTGACAGGGCGAGAGAGAGTCATGGACATATACACACTAACAAACGTAGTAAGGTAGATAGCTAGTTGGAAGCAGCCGCATGGCACAGGGATATTGGCCTGGTGCTTTGTGACAGCCTGGAGGGGTGGGATAGGGAGAGTGGGAGGGAGGGAGACACAAGAGAGAAGAGATATGGGAACATATGTATATGTATAACTGATTCACTTTGTTATAAAGCAGAAACTAACACACCATTGTAAAGCAATTATACCCCAATAAAGATGTTAAAAAAAAAAAGTATTAACAAATTTCATCTCCAGATCAACCTTATGAGACAGGTATTTTCATTATCTCTGTTTTATAGATGGAGCAACTGAGGCACAACAAGTTTAAGTAACTTGACCAAGATTACACAGACATTACATGTAGAGCTGGAATTTGAATCGAGGCATTCTAGCTCCAGATTTTATGTACTTTACCATTAATGCTGTATTACCTCATATTCCCCATTGGAAAAAGCTTACATGTTCAACCACAAATGACCACAGGCCTAATTCTTATTAATTCTTATAGATTTCACATTTCTCTCACTGATACAGAAGAGGGAAAAGATGACCAGCACAATAGGCATACACAGTTCTAGTTCACACTGGATTTTTCTCCTGCTTGGAGGTACTGAGTGAGGAGTTAATTGTACAGAATCACAAAATAGGCAAACTCAACTATGATATACAAACTTGATTCCTTAAACCTTGGACCTAGAATGAGAGTGTGATATTGCTTTGTTAGCTTCCTGATATAAAAGCCACTGTAAACTTATTTCTCAGAATTTGGTAGCCTCATATTGGAGGATCTGAAGCCCTATTAGGCAGGGAATTAATAAAGTTAGAGACAATACTTGTACTGAGCAGCAGAAAACAGGGAAACATAGATTAAGAGAGTCTTCTAACAATTACCACTGACACAGAATTAGTTTGAAATCATGACTTGAGAAAATAGAGATCTGGGTTCCTAGAACAAGTTAAGTTTTGATATCTGAGGTTTTAGGGAGGGAGAAGGGAAAGGAAAAACAAAAGGTCAAGTGAAGATGCATGTCTGGAGTTGTTAAAATGCTAAAAGATTCTAGGGGGACATAAGCAATCAGATAATATCAGAGAACACTATGTAGCTGGGAGCCAGAGGATGTCAAAGGTAAAATCAGTCAAGAAAGTTGAAGTGGTAAAACACCAGAGACCAGGGTAGTAGTTGAGATCTGGATATTATTCCTGGCTCTTCTGCAAGCATTGTTACTCTGCGTACTTTATCATAAAATATCTCACTTCAGAATTCTTATTTATTAAATGACAAGTACTGGACTAAACAACCTCTAAAGACTCTTCCAGCTCTATCCTTCCATGATTATGTAATTCATAAACTTACATAACCTTGAAATTCTAACTTCTCTGAAAGTCATAAAATAGCCAATATAAAAGCATTGTTTTTGGCAGGCTGCTTCGTTGAAATAATTGAATTATTACCAGGCAGACCATGTTACTGGGATTTTTTTCTTAACATATTATTACAGGAACTCAAGTACTCATAGGACCCTTGCTTTTGATTTTTCCCAAGGGGTTTCCAAATCTGCCATTCAGTCAACCAACATTTACTGAATTCTAACAATATGTTTGGACACTGGGTTAAGCCTTAGGAAGAGAAAGATGAATAAAGAAGAGTCATGGTTTTAAAGGCAATCACAGTATACTGGGGGAAGTAGAAATGTATGCCATGAGGACAATATCATGATAGAGATATGTGTAGGATATTATAGGCACAGAGGAAAGAAGTACATAACTCAGTTTAAGAGAGGTGATAATGGAAAGTTTCTAAGTAGAGATCTTACCTTATGCCATTCTTTAAACTGAGGTGTTTATTTGTGGGAGAATGTTGGGCAGAGCATAACAACCAAAGAAAACAATATGAACACACAAGCAAAGGTGAGAAATAACATTTATGAAAAAGGTTGGCTTCTATTGTTTTCGTCGGTTCTGTACTCCTTTCCCCTTTCTTGTTTTAGCCATGTTTCTCACTCCAACTCTACGATGAGACTGTTAAGCATATTACACTGCCCCCATTGCTACAAGGGTAGGCATATGACCCAGACACAGGGTCATATGTCATTTGCCATATCACAGGGTCATGGTATACCATTCCCCTCGGTAAAGCAGTTCATACAAGGGATGGCATATTACCAAGCCAGATCAGACAATTTCCCTAGGGTTTTAACATACCAAAGTATCAAATGAAAAACAGTGTGTCACGAAAACTAGGACCATATACTTTAGCATGAGGCTGCCTGGGTTGAAATATAAGTTTCACCACTTATTAGCTTTGTGAACTTAGATAAACTGCTCGATCTGTATCTTAGTTTCCTCCTTTGTAAAATGGGGACCACAATAGTACCCACACCATAGTGCTGTAAGGATTAATATGTTAATACATGTAAAGCACTTAGAATATTTCTTGGCACACAGTAAGCACTCATTAAATATTGTTGATATTATTGTTGTTGTATTGTATATGCTATTGCTATATTTGTTTTTTGTGTATATATATACATATATACATATATATATATATATGTGTGTGTGTGTGTGTGTGTGTGTGTGTATTTTTTCTGTGTCCCCACTGAAATATAAGTGCTATGAGAACAGGGACTTTGTCTGCCATGTTCACTATTATATATTCAGGGTCCAGAAATTG
Organism: Tursiops truncatus; assembly: GCF_011762595.2. Classification (NCBI taxonomy): domain Eukaryota; kingdom Metazoa; phylum Chordata; class Mammalia; order Artiodactyla; family Delphinidae; genus Tursiops; species Tursiops truncatus. Next base: position 32,746,561 of record NC_047055.1, read on the forward strand.
GCACATAGGAGATACTACATAAACATCTGTGAATGAATCAGTGAAGAAACTATAAGCATTTGCATGTCACTAGAGGTAAAAGTATATGAAAGTGGGCATGTTGTATTATAGGAGTAGTTAAATAGTGTTAGAAGTGCCCTAATTGAAATAATCACTGTAGGGGTTGTCAAATAACACATGAAATACAACCTTCAGGACAAGTTACTGATCGATCATCTTTAACAAGAGCTGTATGATAGGGTCTACTCGTCATCTTCAGGGGTATAAAAATACATTTCAATTGATGAAATTAATAGTGTTTAAGATAGGTTATTGTTAGAAGTGATATATCAGACCTGCTTAATCTTGCATGAGGAGGTTTTAAAAGGCAACAAAGATCTGGAGGTCCAGAGCTCGTTTGGTCTCATGTACCTACATTTCTCAGTCTTCTGCTCCCTAATCCACTGCCAAGCTCTCTAGTCCTACCATTAGTACTTCATTGCATCTTCCTCAGAATGTGATTTTCATGCAAAGTGCCAGTCTTCGGCCTTAGATCAGAGAGTGGGGTCTCCCAGAGCTATATAACTGGTTATACAGGTTTTTTGTTTGTTTGTTTCCTTCCTAATGAATGTTTGTATATTGGATGGAATTTAACTTGAGACTTTCTTTCACTGTAGCATACCATCTAATAGCCAGGATGTGGGAGAGAGAACATATAGCCCCCAGCTACCTCTCACCACCAGAGGCTGCCAATATTTACAGAACAACAACACAAAAAATAACTTGGCATTTGTTGCACTGTCAAAATTGGTCTCACAGTTTGCAACACATAGACATGGACTTAAAAAGAAAGGTAGGATAGGTTTACCCTGAGTTGGAGAGAGGCCACTAAAGAGTTTAAAAGAGGTAAGTGAACTGATAAGATTTGAAATTTTGATGTCACTCTTATAACTGTGGACAAAGAACCTAAGAGGAAGAATATGGATGCAGGGAGATTAATTTGAAAGGTTTTGATCCAGGTGAGAAATAAAACAGAAAGTGATTTCAGGAGAGAAGAGGAGAGGACAGATTATAAAAATATATGTAGTAATCAGAATAGGCATGTTATTAAGTAGGATAAGGGAGGTAAAAAAGAAGGGAGATCCATAAATGTGTCCTAAGTTTCTAGCTTGTATAACTGGGGGAATGAGGGTGGATGGCACCAAACAAAATAGAGAAAACAAGAGGAGGTGCAGGCACTTGTTTTTGGTTTCTTGAGTTTTAATTTTTTGTTTTCTCTTTCCTACTTCCTTCTTCTGTCAGCTTTCTTTGATTGCCAAATTCCATTTTAACATCCTGACCCCTCTACTGGCTTCCCTGTAGCTAAGACAAACATTTATTTTTCAGCCTTCTTTGAGCTATGTGTGCTCATAAATCATTTTGACAATGAACAAAATAAAACAATAGTTGAATCCAGCCAAAAATGGCTATTAAAAAGAACAACATTGAAATAAAACAGCATTAAACTGCAACTACCTGTTGGTGATTTGTTAGCATCATCAATACTAGAGTCAACAAATATTTGAGTGTCAAATCAGTGCTAAGCACTGTCCTGGGTCCTAGGGATACAAAGGCCCGGAGAAGCAGCCTAGTAGAATGGATAAAGCGTGATTTTTGAGTTAGAACCAGAGTGTATCTCTTGTTCCACCACCTACTAGGTTTGTGATCTTGGGCTAATTGTTAACCCCTCAGAGCCTCATTATTTTCCAATGTAAGATGGGGATAATTGCATAGCACATACATCATTCAGCTGTCAAGTTATGTAAGATAGCAAATCTAACCTAGAAGAGCAGCTGATATAAGTACTTGATAAATGGTAGCTGCTATGAACATAAAAATCATAATTATTCTCTCAAGAAGCTTACAGTCTATTATAGATTTTTTGTCTATATGAGCCTCCCATATATTTTTATTATAAATTCAAAGAAAAGAACAGCATTGAATCATATTTTTATCACAGGGATTGTATAATGACTCAGAATGGTAGTACTTCGTAGTCCTAGAATAGCATTTCTTCAAGACTCTGAGTATAACCAAGTATAATATCTAAAGCCTTGGAGACTTACTTCAATGATCTGATGAAGAAAATGAAGAAAAAGCAAACTCTCTTAGAATAGTAATTTAAAAATGATGTATTGCAAATAGGCAGTTAAAGTGTGTTAATTGGCTGTACTGTAGCACCAAGGGTGTGATGCGGTTTGGAGGAAGGGGAAAAAACTGAATCATATGAAGTAATACAAACTCAGTGCAATGAAAGTTTCTGCCAGATTGGGTTATAATGAACTCACTGTGTTTTAATGAAGCTAATAACTGAGTATCTTATTAAATTTCACTAGAATACATTGAAGGCTGTTTTATTGTAGCCTTTTAAGATCTTTTATGAATCCAGATTTGTGCCAGATATTATGAAAAAGAAAACGTTAACTGCATTACTTTACTTTCACCATCATATAACTTGCTTAAGATGTTTGTCAGTAGTGCATAAACTATATTCTTCCTCATCTCAATAATTTTATGTTATAATAAATGCAGAAAATATTTAAAAATGAAAATACACATCTAAAATATTCATCGCTGTCACAAAATCAGAGGGACTAAATTTTGGGTGAAGTTTATGTATTAATAAAGTTTTAAGTTAAAGCAGTCAAAAGCCTTTTGGCCTGGATTTTCAAAATTCAATGGGTGGGGAGACCTTCAAGATGGTGGATAAATAAGACTTGGAGATCACCTTCCTCCCCACAAATACATGAGAAATACATCTACATGTGGAACAACTCCTACAGAACACCTACTGAATGCTGGCAGAAGATCTCAGACCTTCCAAAAGGCAAGAAAATCCCCACGTACCTGGTTAGGGCAAAAGAAAAAGAAAAAACAGAGACAAAAGCATAGGGATGGGACCTGCACCTCGGGGAGGGAGCTATGAAGGAGGAAAGGTTTCCACACACTAGGAAGCCCCTTCACTGCTGGAGACGGGGGTGGGGGGAAGCTTCGGAGCCATGGAGGAGAGCGCAGCAACAGGGGTGCGGAGGGCAAAGCGGAGGGATTCCCGCACAGAGGATCAGTGCCGACCAGCACTCAGCAGCCCGAAGAGGCTTGTCTGCTCACCCGCCAGGGCGGGCGGGGGCTGGGAGCTGAGACTCCAGCTTCAGAAGTCAGATCACAGGGAGAGGAAAGGGGTTGGTGGTGTGAACACAGCCTGAAGGGGCCTAGTGCGCCACAGCTAGCCAGGAGAGAGTCCGGGATAAAGTCTGGACCTGCCGAAGGGGCAAGAGACCATTGTTTCTCAGGGAATTCAGAGCACCACCTAAACGAGCTCCAGAGAAGGGCACGAGCCGCGGCTCAGTGTGGACACTAGAGACGGGCATGAAACGCTAAGGCTGCTGCTGCAGCCACCAAGAAGCCTGTGCGCAAACACAGGTCACTTCCCACACCTCCACTCCCGGGAGCCTATGCAGCCTGCCACGGCCAGGGTCCCGTGATCCAGAGACAACTTCCCTGGGAGAACACAAGGCGTGCCTCAGGCCTTTGCAACGTCACGCTGGCCTCTTCTGCCACAGGCTCACCCCACATTCCCTACCACTCCTTCTCCCCGGCCTGAGTGAGCCAGAGTCCCCTAATCAGCTGCTACTTTAACCCCATCCTGTCTGGGCAGGGAACAGATGCTCTCAGGTGACCTACACGCAGAGGCAGGGCCAAATCCAAAGCTGAACCCCAGGAGTTGTGCAAACAAAGAAGAGAAAGGGAAATTTCTCCTAGCAGTTTCAGGAGCAGCAGATTAAATCTCCACAATCAACTTGATGTACCCTGCATCTGTGGAATACCTGAATAGAAAACGAATCATCCCAAAATTGAGGTGGTGGACTTTGGGAGCAACTATAGACTTGGGGTTTGCTTTCTGAATCTAATTTGTTTCTGGTTTTATGTTTACTTTAGTTTAGTATTTAGAGTTTATTATCATTCGTAGATTTGTTTATTGATTTGTTGCTCTCTTCCTCTTTTTTTTTTTTTTTTTTTTTTGGCTGCATCAGGACTTCGTTGCTGCACACGGGCTTTCTCTAGTTGCGGTGAGCAGCGGCTACTCTTCATTGTGCTGCACAGGCTTCTCATTGTGGTGGCTTCTCTTGTTGTGGAGCAAGGGCTCTAGGAGCGCAGGCTTCAGTAGTTGTGGTGCATGGGCTTAGTTGCTCCACGGCATGTGGGATCTTCCTAAAGCAGGCTCGAAATCGTGTCCCCTGCATTAGCAGGTGGATTCTTAACCACTGCACCAATGGGGAAGCCCCCTTTTTTTTATATATATATATATATTTTTTTTCCTTTTTCTCTTTTTTGAGTGTGTATGTGTATGCTTCATTGTGTGATTTTGTCTGTATAGCTTTGCTTTTACCATTTGTCCTAGGGTTCTGACTGTCTGATATTTTTTTTTTAGTATAGTTTTTAATGCTTGCTATCATTGGTCCATTTGTTTTTTGGTTTGGTTGCTCTCTTCTTTCTTTGTATTTTTTTTTCTTTTTTTAAAATTACTTTTAAATTTTTCTTATTTTTAATTTTAATAACTTTATTTTACCTTATTGTTTTCTTTTTTCCTACCTTTTTTCTCTCTTTTCTTCTGAGCCGTGTGGCTGACAGGGTCTTGGTGCTCTGGCCGGGTGTCAGGTCTGTGCCTAGGTGGTGAGAGAGCTGGGTTCAGGACATTGGTCGACCAGAGACCTCCCAGCTCCACATAATATCAAATGGCAAAAGCTCTCCCAGAGATCTCCATCTCAACACTAACACTCAGCTCCACTCAATGACCAGCAACCTACAGTGTTGGACACCCTATGCCAAACAACTAGCAAGGCAGGAACACAACTGCACCCCTTAGCAGAGTGCCTGCCTAAAATCATAATAAGTTCACAGACACCCCAAAACACACTGCATGATGCAGTCCGGCCCACTAGAAAGACAAGATACAGCCTCATCCATCAGAACACAGGCACTAGTCTCCTCCACCAGGAAGCCTACACAACCCACTGAACCAACCTTAGCCACTGGGGGCAGATGCCAAAAACAATGGGAACTACATACCAGCAGCCTGCGAAAAGGAGACCCCAAACACAGTAAGTTAAGCAAAATGAGAAGACAGAGAAACACACAGCAGATGAAGGAGCAAGGTAAACACCCATTAGACCAAACAAATGAAGAGGAAATAGGCAGTCTACCTGAAAAAGAATTCAGAGTAATGATAGTAAAGATGATCCAAAATCTTGCAAATAGAATGGAGAAAATACAAGAAAAGTTTAACAAAGACCTAGAACTAAAGATCCAATGAACAATGATGAACAACACAATAAATGAAATTAAAATTCTCTAGAAGGAAACAATAGCAGAATAAATGAGGCAGAAAAACCGATAAGTGACCTGGAATATAAAATAGTGGAAATAACTACAACAGAGCCGAAAAAAGAAGAAAGAATGAAAAGAATTGAGGACAGTCAGAGAGCTCTAGGACAACAATAAATGCACCAACATTTGAATTATAGGGGTTCCAGAAGAAGAAGAGAAAAAGAAAGGGACTGAGAAAATATTTGAAGAGATTATAGTTGAAAACTTCCCTAAAATGGGAATGGAAATTGTTAATCAAGTTCAGGAAGCGCAGAGAGTCCCACACAGGATAAATCTAAGGAGAAACATGCTAAGTCACATATTAATCAAATTATCAAAAATTAAATACAAAGACAAAATATTAAAAGCAGCAAGGGAAAAATAACAAATAACATACAAGGGAATCCCCATAAGGTTAACAGCTGATCTTTCAGCAGAAACTCTGCAACCCAGAAGGGAGTGGCAGGACATATTTAAAGTGATGAAAGGGAAAAACCTACAACCAAGATTATGCAAACCAGCAAGGATCTCATTCAGATTCAATGGAGAAATTAAAACCTTTACAGACAAGCAAAAGCTAAGAGAATTCAGCACCACTAAACCAGCTTTACAACAAATGCTAAAGGAACTTCTCTAGGCAGGAAACACAAGAGAAGGAAAAGACCAACAATAACAAACCCAAAACAATTAAGAAAATGGTAATAGGAACATACATATCAATAATTACTTAAAGTTAAATGTATTAAATGCTCCAACCAAAAGACATAGACTGGCTGAATGGATACAAAAAGAAGATCCATACATATGCTGTGTACAAGAGACCTACTTCAGACCTAGGGAAACCTAAAGATTGAAAGTAGAGGATGGAAATGTATTCCGTGCAAATGGAAATCAAAATAAAGCTGGAGTAGCAATTCTCATATCAACAAAATAGACATTAAAATAAAGGCTATTACAAGTGACAAAAAAGGACACTACATAATGATCAAGGGATCAGTCCAGGAAGATATAACAACGGTAAATATTTATGCACCCAACATAGGAGCACCTCAATACATAAGGCAAATGCTAACAGCAATAAAAGTGGAAACTGACAGAAATACAATCATAGTAGGGGACTTTAACACTTCACTTTCACCAATGGACAGATCATCCAAAATAAAAATAAATAAGGAATCACAGATGGACTTAACTTATATTTAAATGACATTCCATCCCAAAACAACAGAATACACTTTCTTCTAAACGGCTCATGGAACATTCTTAAGGATAGATGATATCTTAGGTCACAAATCAAGCCTTGGTAAATTTAAGAACATTGAAATCGTATCAAATATCTTTTCTGACAACAATGCTATGAGACTAGATGTCAATTACAGGAAAAAATCTGCAAAAAACACAAACACATGAAGGCTAAAAAATACACTACTAAATAACCAAGAGATCACTGAAGAAATGAAAGAAGAAATACAAAAGTACCTAGAAACAAATGAGAGTGAAAACATGATGACCAAAAACCTATGGGATGCAGCAAAAGCAGTTCTAAGAGGGAGGTTTATACTACCTCACAAAACAAGCAACATCTCAAATAAACAATTTAACCTTACACCTAAAGCAATTAGAGAAAAAAGAACCAAAAAAAACCCCAAAGTTAGGAGAAGGAAAGAAATCATAAAGATCAGATCAGAAATAAATGAAAAAGAAATGAAGGAAACAACAGCAAAGCTCAATAAAACTAAAAGCTGGTTCTTTGAGAGGATAAAAATAATTGATAAGCCATTAGCCAGACTCATCAAGAAAAACAGGGAAAACACTCAAATCAATAGAATTAGAAATGAAAAAGGAGAAGTAAAAAATGACACTGGAGAAACACAAAGGATTATGAGAGATTACTACACACAACTATATGCCAATAAAATGGAAAACCAGGAATAAAGGGGCAAATTCTGAGAAAAACACAACCTTCTGGGACTGAATCAGAGGAAATAGAAAATATAAACAGAGCAAACACAAGCACTGAAACTGAGACTGTGATTAAAAATCTTCCAACAAACAGAAGTCCAGGACTAGATGACTAGATGGCTTCACAGGCAAATTCTCTCAATCATTTAGAGAAGAGCTATCACCTATCCTTCTCAAACTCTTCCAAAATATAGCAGAGGGAGGAACACTCCCAAACTCATTCTATGAGGCCACCATCACCCTGACACCAAAACCAGACAAAGAGGTCACAAAGAAAGAAAATTACAGGCCAATATCACTGATGAACTAGATGCAAAAATCCTCAACAAAATACTAGCAAACAGAATCCAACAGCACATTGAAAGGATCATACACCATGATCAAGTAGGGTTTATCCCAGGAATGCAATGATTCTTCAATATACACAAATCAATCAATGTGATAAACCATAGTAACAAATTGAAGGAGAAAAATGATATGATCATCTCAATAGATGCAGAAAAAGCTTTTGACAAAGTTCAACACCCATTTATGATAAAAACCCTCCAGAAAGTAGGCATAGAGGAACTAACCTCAACATAATAAAGGCCATATATGACAAACCCACACCCAACATCGTTCTCAGTGGTGAAAAACTGAAACCATTTCCACTAAGATCAGGAACAAGACAAGGTTGTCCACTCTCACCACTATTATTCAACATAGTTTTGGAAGTTTTAGTCACAGCAATCAGAGAAGAAAAAGAAATAAAAGGAATCCAAATTGGAAAAGAAGAAGTAAAGTTGTCCCTGTTTGCAGATGACATCATACTATACATAAAGAAACCTAAAGATGCTACCAGAAAACTGCTAGAGCTAATCAATGAATTTGGTAAAGTAGCAGGATACAAAAATAATGCACAGAAATCTCTTGCATTCCTATACACTAATGATGAAAAATCTGAAAGAGAAATTAAGGAAATACTGCCATTTACCACTGCAACAAAAAGAATAACATACCTAGGAATAATCCTAACTAAGGAGACAAAAGACCTGTATGCAGAAAACTATAAGGCACTGATGAAATAAATTAAAAATGATACAAACAGATGGAGAGATATATCATGTTCTTGGATTGGAAGAATCAACATTCTGAAGATGACTATACTACCCAAAATAATCTACAGATTCAATGCAATCCCTATCAAATTACCAATGGCATTTTTCACAGAACTAGAACAAAAAATTTCACAATTTGTATGGAAACACAAAAGACCCCGAATAGCCAAAGCAATATTGAGAAAGACAAATGGAGCTGCCAGGATCAGGCTCCCTGACTTCAGACTATACTCCAAAGCTACAGTAATCAAGACAGTATGGTACTGACACAAAAACAGAAATACAGATCAATGGAACAGGTTAGAAAGACCAGAGATAAACCCACGCACATATGGTCACCTTATCTTTGATAAAGGAGGCAAGAATACACAATGGAGAAAAGACAGCCTCTCCAATAAGTGGTGCTGGGAAAACTGGACAGCAACATGGAAAAGAATGAAATTAGAAAACTCCCTTACACCATACACAAAAATAAACTCAAAATGGATTATAGACCGATATGTAAGGCCAGACACTATAAAACTCTTAGAGGAAAACAGGCAGAACACTCTATGACATAAATCACAGCAAGATCCTTTTTGACCCACCTCCTAGAGAAATGGAAATAAAAACAAAAATAAATAAATGGGACTTAATGAAACTTCAAAGTTTTTGCACAGCAAAGGAAACCATAAACAAGACCAAAAGACAACCCTCAGAATGGGAGAAAATAGTTGCCAATGAAGCAACTGACAAAGGATTAATCTCCAATATTTACAAGCAGATCATGCAGCTCAATATCAAAAAAACCAAAAAACCCAATCCAAAACTGAGCAGAAGACTTAAATAGACATTTCTTCAAAGCAGATATACAGATTGCCAAGAAACACATGAAAGGATGGTCAACATCTCTAATCATTAGAGAAATGCAAATCAAATCTACAATGAATTATCATCTCACACCAGTCAGAATGGCCATCATCAAAGTATTTACAAACAATAAATGCTGGAGAGGATGTGAAGAAAAGGGAGCCCTCTTTCACTGTTGGTGGGAATGTAACGTGATACAGTCATTATGGAGAACAGTATGGAGGTTCCTTAAAATGTAAAAATAGATCTACCATATCACCCAGGAATCCCACTACTGGGCATATACTCTGAGAAACCATAATTCGAAAAGTATCATGTACCACAATGTTCATTGCAGCTCTATTTACAATAGGCAGGACATGGAAGCAACCTAAGTGCCCATTGACAGAGGAATGGATAAAGAAGATATGGCACATATATACAATGGAATTTTACTCAGCCATAAAAAGAAAGGAAATTGAGTTATTTGTAGTGAGATGGTTGGACCTAGAGACTGTCATACAATGTGAAGTAAGTCAGAAAGAGAAAAACAAATAGCGTATACTAACACATACATATGTAATCTCTAAGGGAATAAAAAGGTTCTTAAGAACCTAGGAGCAGGACAGGAATAAAGATGCAGATGTAGAAAATGGACTTGAGGACACAGGTAGGGGGAAGGGTAAGCTGGGACGAATTGAGAGAGTAGCATATACTTATATATACTACCAAATGTAAAATAGATAGCTAGTGGGAAGCAGCCTCATAGCAGAGGGAGATAAGCTCGGTGCTTTGTGACCACCATGAGGTGTGGGATAAGGAGGGTGGGAGGGAGACACAAGAGGGAGGAGATATGGGGATATATGTATATGTATAGCTGATTCAAAAATTAACATTTCATAATGTTAATTAACATTAACATAAATTAATTAATTCAAAAATCAATTAATTCAAAAATTAACATTTCATAATGTTAATTAACATTAAGATAAATTAATTAATTCAAAAATTAACACACCATTGTAAAGAAATTTACTCCAATAAAGATGTTAAAAAACAAAAGAAAACAAAACAAAACAAACAAAAAATCTCAATGAGTAAAATTTTATTAAGTCCAAACTTATACATTCTGTGCAAACCTGGGTAAAATCTGTGGAATAACAAATGCCAGTAAAACAGATGGCAATGACCCCATGTGTGGATTTGTCCAAGAGGCGCTTTTCAACATTCAGCAATAGTTTCTTTGACCAGCCACGTTAAAGGCCAGTGCTTGGCAGTGCTATCCAATTGGCAAATTCATTCTTTGTTGTCTCTATTCCTGGTTTTCTACCCTTTTTCAGACTTTCAGCTGTCTCTCCATTTACTGACATTCAGCAGTACTGGTTATGCTACTGTCCTCAAATCTTCTCATGTGAGAATATCTCACATAGCACAACATGTCATTTTCCAAAGGATATTTTTAATTCATAGGTAAATGACTCAAGAGCCTTTACTGAACACAGGACATAAATGTATACTTGGTTTGAGTTTGGGGCTATTTTAATGGAACACTGGGTATCTGTATATCTCCTACTCTGATATTTTATACTCAGTAGGCAATTCAATGTTTTAACCTTGTCCAGAATTAATGCTTTTCCTCCTCACATTCCTTTCATATCACCATCCAAGGCAGAGCTACAGTCACTTCTCTTTCACTCAAGAATGCTTTGTCCAGTGGCCCTTAACTTGGACATTCCTTGCTTGGGGTAGAAATGGAAGGGAAAGAGAGCTAGTATTTGTAAGACAGTTGAGCCAAGTAAACCCCAAACAGACAATTCCATGTTTTATAGAGCCATGCCCAAATTTGTAAGCCAAGATGAAGAAGAAAACTTATCAATATTATTGATACTGCCAAATAGTAAAGCTAGTGGAGCTAAGAATTAAGAGCTTGGAAATAAACTCTTGTATATATGGTTAAATGATTTTGAAAATGGGTACCAAGACCATTTAATGGAGAAAGGACATCCTTATGAATAAATGATGCTGAGAAAATTATATATCTACAAGTAAAATAATGAGTTTGTACCCTTAATTTTCATCATATACAAAAATTAACTCAAAATGGATCAAAGACCTAAATGTAAGAGCTAAAACTATAAAACTCTTAGAAGAAAACATATGGGCAAACAAGCAACAAAAGCCTGTCAATAAGCGGGATGGCCTCAAACTAAAAAGCTTCTGGACAGCAAAAGAAATAAAATTAAAAAATGAAAAAGCAACCTACAGAATGGGAGAAAATACTTGCAAACCATTTGTTGGATAAGGGGTTAATACAAAAATATATACAGAACTTATATAATAAACAATCTGATTTAAAAAATGGGCAAGGGAACTGAATAGATATTTTCCAAATAATACATCCAAATGACCAACAGGTACATGAAGAGATGCTCACCATCACTGATCATCAAGGCAACTCAAATGAAAACCATGATGAGATATCACCTTACAATTGTTAGAATGGTTGTCATCAAAAAGACAAGAGATGACAAGAGTTGGTGAGGATGTGGAGAAAAAGAAACACTTGTGCACTGTTGGTGGGAATATAAATTGGTGCAGCCACTATGGAAAACAGCATGGATGTTCCTCAAAAAATTAAACCTAGGACTACTGTACCATCCAGCAATTCCACTTCTCAGTATATATCCAAAGGAAATGAAAACAGGACACTGAAAAGATATCTGCACTCCCATGTGTATTGCAGCATTATTCAAAATAGCCAAGGTATGGAAATGACTTGTGTCCAATAATGGGTGAATGGTTAAGGAAGATGTGAAATATATATATATATATATATATATATATATTCAGCCATGAGAAAGGAAATCCTGCTATTTGGAATAACATGGATGGGCCTTGAGGGCATTATATTACATGAGATAAGCCACACAAAGAAAGACGAATACTGTATGATTTCATTTACATATGAAATCTAAAATAGCCAAACTGGAAACAGAGTAGAATGGTGGTTACCAGGGGCTGTAGGGTGGCAGAATTGGAGAGATTTTGGTCAAATGGTACAAACTTCCAGTTAGAAGATGAATAAGTTCTGAAGCTCTAATGCACAGCACTATGATTACAGTCATTAATACCATATTATATACTTCAAAGTTGCTAGGAAACCAGATCTTAAATGTTCCCGCCATAAAAAATTATAATCATATGATGTGATAGAGGTGTTAGCTAATTGTATGATGGTAATCATATTGCAATATATAAATGTATCAAATCATCACCTTGTACACCTTAAACTTCCACAATGTTGTATGTCAATTACACCTCCAGTTTAAAAGAAAGAAAGAAAGAAATATATATGGGAAAAGCTTCCTGACATTGGATTTGGCAATGATTTCCTATACATAACACCAAAGGCACAGGAAAAAAAAATAGATACATTAAATTTCAACCAAATTAAAAACTGTGCATTAAAGGACATTATCAACAGAGTGAAAGGGTAACCTATGGAATGGTAGAAAATATTTACAAACCATATAACTGATAGGGATTAATATCCAGAATATAAAAAGAACTCCTACAACCCAACAACAATGACAAAAACCACCCAATAAAAAAATGGGCCAAGAACTTGTATAGACATTTCTCCAAAGAAGATATACAGATGGCTAATAAGCACATGTGACAGTGTTCAACATCACTAATTGTTAGGGAAATGCAAATCAAAACCACAATAAGATATGACTTCACACCCATTAGGATGGCTACTACATTTTTAAAAAAGAAAGAAGAAAAGCAGAAAATAACAAGTGTTGGCAAGCATGTGGAGAAATTGGCACTCTTGTGATGGAGAGAAAGAGTGAGAGGGATATTGATTTCCTAAGTTTCTTTTACTCACAATTAACAACAAGAGGCAAAGGCACTTGGTCTAGTTTTACACAAAGGAAGTAGTCATGTTCACATAAAAAGGGAAATTCTGATCCTACCAGGCCCAGTGAATTATGGGGATTAGAAAGGAGAAGTTGAGAAAATAGGCAGGCAGATGTATACCTATCTGTTTCACTTCTTCTTTGGGATTCTGGAAGTTTCTGAAAGGAGAAGTCCTCAGAGGTTACTCCTTCACCAGAGTCTCCTGAGAGCTTCCCTGTGTTGTGAAAGATAAAAGAAGTTGCTGTTTCCTGTGAAGAGTTGTAGAATATAGCTGAGAGCTCTGGATGGGGAGCTTATCCATGAAAATTGCGGCAGGGATAAAGTAGCCCTGGATCACATGGCCACATGATACTATTCTTGAGCCCTTATTGTGCCAGACATTACCCTTAGCACTTACACATTCATATCCACTCAGGCATTACAACATTCCTCTGAGTTAGTACCATTATTAATATTTCAAAGCCCCAGATCTTATACAACTCAGTCTTAAACATCATGTCTACACAAAAGATTCAAAATACATCAGCAGGAGAACAACGTATTTTGGAAAGTATGATGTTGGCACATTACAGAGGTCATGGATATAAAGCTTTACTGCATTCATCTTATATTTCAGGTCACTAATGTAGTTCAGTAACTTTGATTTCATTTCCCACTTCACTGGATAATTGCAGGAGCCTTGGCTCTTATATCCCAGTTTCAAGTGGTAATCATATCCTTCAAGTAGGCTTAAATCCTTCAGTTGGCTGATGGTTATTATCTTCTTTCAGACTAATTTCCTGCTGAGGGAATGTCCATTATTTTTGCAGACTCATCTATGTATTGTCAGGTGCCAGTGCACTCAATCTTTTGTAATGCTGTAATTGTGTCTCTTCTATCTTTGTCAGAAAGCACACTAGCAAATGGGCCTACTTCTTAGTGTAAACAAAAAAAGGGTTTCAGGAGCACAAATCCCTTTCTTCAACTGTCAGAGTATTGTAGACATTCCTTAAATAACATTCCCCACAACAGATTTTGCTTAATATCAATTACTTGAATATCTGGAGGCTGGCCAGAGATATTACTCATCCCCATGTTCATTATCAAAGATTGAAACCATGAAGTGTAAAATCTCTCCCTATGTCAAAGAAGACTCTGCTTCCCCACACCCAGATGGTTCTGAATAGTTACTCTTTGATTGTGCACTCATATTTGTTCTCTCACTGATTGCTTGTTACAAAGATATTACCTTTGCTCCTCAATTTCAGTGCTATAATTGGGTTCCAGTCCATTCTTTGCCCTTGTTTTCAGAAAAGAAATAAAGTTTACTCAATTGGACATCTCTCAGACTAAGATCCAAAATCACTCCAGACAACAAATCATGTCCCTTTTCCAAATCTGACCTGAACATATACACCTTCTTGATCTTTATTTCTTCTGTAAACTAAATCAATTTAAACATGTTGATGCTTTTATATTACTTCTGTCTTGACTTAGCTTGTGTGAAATTATTGTCCTTAATTAAATTATTACTTGTTAGTTAATCCCAATTCCTTGAAACTAGATTTGTATTTTTCCCAGTGCCATTGTGGAAACAAACAAATTGCTTTTATCTCATTCTTTAATGCTCCTAGACATCTTTATCTGCACCTCTGTTTTAGCACTAACCACAGTCTGCTTTTGCATTATTTTAATCTATAACTGTCTAGCTAAGTGAATGTCCATATCTCTGTGATTTGCTAGAGGGTAGGGGCCACATCCTAGTCATTTCTCAGTATGTAGCACAGTGTTGTGAATACAGAAAGTATTTTATAAAGTGGTAGTGATTTACATTGAGTGATGCGATTTGGCTGACACTGAGACATAGAAGTACCTGTTTCTTGAAATAGCTACTATTTTGCTCTCCTTCATCATTGCTTTCTGTTAACATATTTGGTCAAATACCAGTACTTGCTCTATCTCATGTTTGCTTTGTTGGCAAGGCTCAGCACAAGAGGCTAAGCTCTTTATTGGTCAGAGTGGAGGAAGTTTGTGGTCTACTGTGAGATAATCCTGTGTGTTTTATTATGACTGTGGTTAATAATCATTGTAATAACTAATCCTTTTTAGCCCTTTACAGTCCTGCTCATTGAATGCCAATTATGTGCTAGGAACTTTATACATTATAACAGTAATCTTCATAGCGGATATAAGGAAGCTATTATTATGTCAATAACAATAAAAACAACAATATATATTGATATACCAGGCATTGTAATAAGTGCTTTACTTGTTTTTTTATTTATTTATTTTACTGACCTTTCAGAACAACACTATGAAGTTAGTATTACCATTATATCCACTTTATAGATAAGTAAACTGAAGTTCAGATGGGTTAAGTAACTTGCCCAATATCACATAGCTGGTAAAAATAGACCAGAACAAATGGAAAATAATAATTGACAAAGCACAATAGAATTAAAGATTAATAAGTTGAATGGAGAACTAGACAAATTGAAAGGATTTATCAGAGAATAGAAAAATGAAGAAAATAGATTAAAATCTAAACTAATCATTTTGAAAGTTTTAAATTTTAGGAAAAAAGAAAGCATTCTAAATGGATCCAGCACCCCTGCTCCCAAACAGATTACCTTAAAGGAAAAAAGTCAGGCAGGCCTCAGAGTTAGTCATTAAATGCCAGAAGACAATGAAACTACCTAATACTTATCAGTGCTTATTATGTACTAGGCACTGTATTACATACTTAATATTGCCTATCTCATTTAATCTTCACAACAATCTTGTGAAATTGGTATTATTTTTTATGTTCATTTGAGGCTGAAGAAACTTGAGGCACAACATTAAGTAATTCTCCAAGTTCTCATAGCCAGTAAGTTGCAGAATCAGAACTTATACCTATCTGTTTGAATCCAAAAACCTATCCTCCTACCACTTCAATGCTCTACCTAACATGCTTTTACATCTCTGTTCTAAAGAGCTTAAAGTTCTGTCTTATACTAGTTCTTGCTTGGTTTAACCCAACACATGGAATATGTCCTCATATCAGAATTTGTATGATTGCTTTAACACATATTCTTCTACCATATTCCACACCCCACAACCAAAATGACCTTAGGTTTAGACTTTAAACCTATTCTTGATGTTTCTATTTCATAAGTGGAATGGTCTGAATGTTTGTGTTGCCCCAAAGTTCATATGTTGAAAATCTAATGCCTAAGGTGATGGTATTAGGAGGTGGGACATTTGAGAGGTGATTAGGTCATGAGGGTGGAGACCTCACAAACAGAATTAGTGCCATTATAAGAGAGGCTCCAAAGACATCTCTCTCCCCCTTCTACCATGTGAGGACTCAGAAGTCGGCAATCTGGGAGAAGACCTTCACCAGAACACAACCATGCTGTTGCCATGATCTTGGACTTCCCAGTCTCTAGACTTGTGAGAAATAAATTTCTGTTGTTTATAAGGTACTCAGTCTGTGATATTTTGTTATAGCAGCCTGAATGGACTAAGAAAATAAGACAGTGTTTCTAATATCTGCCCCTGACAGTGATTTGAAATTCATCATTTATTATAGCTCATTTATGTCTTCTGTTTTTCTCACATCAACCTTTACTCCCTCCACACTGTTCTTCAGCACATGGCTCATGAGGCTCTACTTTCTGCTTAAAGCACTCTCTGTAACATCGGGTTTATGGGCAGGTATATCTGGCGACCAAAGAGTGTCTGAATGTTAAATTCAGCTAGGTCACTCTGTGTATTAGTTTATTAAATGAATGTTTTTTCCCCAAATATTTAAGTCATATGAAAAGTCTCTCTTTTTGACATAAAAGCAATATTTAAAAAACAGGACTCTGAGAATGGAACTGTATGTTCTTCTAACACATTTTTCCTCAGGCTCTTAGGAAACAGAGTGGGCTTATAAAGAAAACACAGCTGTGAACAGAAATGATTTGTATCTATACATGCTATCTATATTTGCATACATGTCAATTTATAAAACAAATACTTCAAATTCATGTCTACAAAATTTAGTAACTGCCTACTCCAGTCAAACTATATCTATGCCCTGTGAGATGTGCCAACAAGTTACTTCCTAAAGAGACCTTAGTTGCTCCTTACAAAGCAGCACAGTTCTAGAAGAAGATAGAATAAGCTCTGAAAGAAGTCAGACTTAGTTGGAAATGTGAGTTTCATTCTTAACATCAAAGTGACCTCAGGCAAAAAGACATTAAAGCCTATGAGTTTCAGCTTCCAATCAAACAAGACCAGGGGATCTTACTATTTAACTTACAGTGTGATTGTGAAGATTAAATGAGATGGTATATACTAAAACATCCAAGAAAGTTCCTGGTATACGCTAAGCACACATACAATGTTACTTACACAGTCTGCCTTCTTACTTGGTATTTTGAACCTGTAGGACAACAATGGTGGCAGGCTGGTATCATGAAACAACTAGTGAGAACTTCAGAAAGTGGTTGATTCAGTACCCAAAATAATATATAAATAATGTACATAACAAGATGATTTAGCATACACATAATACTTTTATACAACTCAAAATGCCTTTTCTTAGATTGCCTTTTCTACATTTTATAAAAATTCTGAGGCAAATTGATTAATTATGAGGAAATTTAGGCATAGATAGGTTAAGTGACTCACTGAAATCATGGGGGCTAATCAGCTAAAACTGAGTGGGTTGTTGCAATTCAAAGAGAGAGCTTTGAATATTCCAAAACTAATTCAAGGTTTTGAACTTCGGAGGTTTAAGGACCCTAATGCCAGTTGTGCACCAAGCATGTATAACCTGGCTGAATCCCAGGTCATTCCATGCCAGATGGATCATGTTAAAATGCAATCCAGAAGTAGGAATGAGGGTATTATGGTTGACTCTCTTAGGTAAGGCTTATAAATAACAATGAGACTCCCCATAGTGAAGACCTAACTTAGTTTCTTAGTTTCTTATACTAAAACAGTTAGGGGTAGGGGAACAAGATCATCTGAAAATAGCATTGTACGTTTTCCTGGTTTTGCTATTATATCACAGCTATGTGAATTGTTACCATTGAAAAAAACTAAGTGAATGATGCATGGGATGTCCCTGTACATTTTTTGGAAACTTCATGTAAATAATTATTATCTCAAGACAAAAAGTTAAAAAGATAGCATCACACACCACAATCCTATGCTATTTGGTACCTAATTCAGTTTTCTTTATTTAAAAGCAGTTGTATTAGGTTTTATTCAACTGAGATTGGAATTTAATATTTAAAGAGATTAACGTGACAAAAAAAAGCAAAAATAAACAACTGGGACCTGATCAAACTTATAAACTTTTGCACAGCAAAGGAAACCATAAACAAAATGAAAAGACAACCTACGGACTGGGAGAAAATATTTGCAAATGATATGACCAACAAGGGATTAATTTCCAAACAGGTCATACAACTCAATAACAAAAATCCAAACAATCCAATCAAAAATGGTTAGAAGACCTAAACAGACATTTCTCCAAAGAAGGTATACAGATGGCCAACAGGCACATGAAAAGATGCTCAGCATCGCTAATTATTAGAGAAATGTAAATCAAAACTACAATGAAGCACCACCTCTCACCAGTCAGAATGGCTATCATTAAAAAGTCTACAAATAACAAATGCTATTGAGCGTGTGGAAAAAAGGGAACCCTCCTACACTGTTGGTAGGAATGTAAATTGGTGCACCCACTGTGGAAACAGTATGGAAGTTCCTTAAAAAGCTAAAAATAGAGTTACCATATGATCCAGCAATCCCACTCCTGGGGATAAATCTGGAGAAAACTCAAAAAGATACATGCACCCCAATGTTCATTGCAGCACTATTTACAATATAATAGCCAAGACATGGAAGCAACCTAAGTGTCCATCAACAGATGAATGGATAAAGATGTGGTGTGTATAAATATATATACATATATACAATGGAATATTACTCAGCCATTAAAAAAAGAATGAAATAATGCCATTTGCAGCAACATGGATGGACTTAGAGATCATCATACTAAGTGAAGTAAGTCAGACAAAGACAAATATTATATAACATCACCAATATGTGGAATCTGAAAAAATAGTACAAACAAACTTATTTACAAAACAGAAACAGACTCACAGACATTGAAAACAAACTTATGGTTACCAAAGAGGAAGGAGGTGGGGAGGAATAAATTGGGAGTATGGGATTAACAGATACACACTACCATATATAAAATAGATAAACAACAAGGATTTACTGTGTAGCACAGGGAAGTTTATTCAATATCTTGTAACAAACTATAATGGAAAATAATCAAAAAATAATAAAGCTATATACATACATATATATATACAGCTGAATCACTTTGCTGTACACCTGAAACTAACACAATATTGTAAATCAACTATACTCCAATTAAAAAAAATAGATACCTAAGGAGGACAGTGTTGCCCAAGCTATAACAGTGCTGGACATTGAATAGGCTGGATCCTTGTGAGAACTCAAATATAAAGGTGGGGTGCTCTGTTTACCTGTGCTTGACCCTGCTGTTTTCTTCTCCTTCTTTCATTTATCTCTGTTCCTTTATGATCCTCTGCATCTAAACTGTTTCCTTCAGAAGATGTCCTTATCAGTATCTCCTCTATAACCCATCTCCTGACTGTCATTCTCCATTTAGGAGGGATAGTCAAAAGTGTCTTCATAGGCCCTAGGTATCCAAGACTCCATACTGTGGTTTTCCACTCTGATTATCCTGATCTGGACCTTAATCTGATGGTTAGGTCCTTTCTCTCCATTCTTCACCCATCAAAATTTAAGCATCCTGTGTCTCATCCAAACGAAAACAAAATATGGCATGTCACACTAAAAGAATCTCATTGACTAATATATTAAATTCTAAATTAGTTTTTTGCACTAATAGTTATTGAGGACTTATCTTGCATATGGCATATTCCAGGCAATGTTGTTATAGCAATGAACAAAATAGATAAGTTCCATGCTTTCAAGGATCATACATGTTAATAGGGGAGGCAGAAGATAAACAAACATGCAATATAATATCAAGTAGTAAAATCCTTATGAAGAAAAATAAAACAGGATAAAGGAATAAAAAATAATTGCCACTTAGAGGAGGAGCTCAGGGAGGCATCTCTCTGAGTTGATATTTGAGCAGAGACCTAAATGGTGTGGGAAGGAAGTCATGTGAGGGAAGAGAGTTCCAGGTAGAAGGAACAAACTGATTGAATATCAGTAAATGATTGCATTAGATCCTTGGCATCCTCTAAAGACCATAACAAGACCGTTGTAAACTTCAGTTTTTATGAATATCCCTTGTAACCTTAAAACCCTACAGGCCCCACAAGATGGTAGTTTGTAAAGGTCATAGTAGGAGCAACATTTAATTTCTTTTGAAAGCTTTCCTCCTTGCACCTGCTGGATCTAATCCCTACTGTTCTTCAAACAGCTAGACTCTTCAATGAAACATGTTTTTTCTCCCCAGAGGGCCTGAGGGATTTTAAATTGACTGGTCAAAGCTATTTTTTTTATGCTCCATTGTATAAAGACACATTGTCTTGACTGCCAGTGACAGTCACTTTTAATCCATAAAGATTATGAAGAGTGACAGAGTGAGTCTTGCCACATCTGATCTCCTTTCATACTAATTGCTTAAGCTCTTAGTACTTGAGCTCAAAAGTTTATCTTCTGCTAAAAAAGTAAACCTATGCACACGTTACCCTTCTTTTCAACTTCTTTTCCCTGAACTTCTTTTCCAATGTTTCTTTTCTTCCTCCTCTCCATTGATCCTGATGCCAGGACCACCACCTCTATTTTGTGTGAAATACACCATTCTTTCTGTTGCTAAAATATCTCATTTGGTCATTCTGTGTCAAAACACCTCCTGTTGATTATGAATTCTCCATGGCTCTGCCCCTGGTTACTTGCAATTATGGCTGAACAGAATCCTGGGCAATTACTCCAGATTCAATTATCACATAGCACATGCACATAGCACACTTGGTTCAGTCAGGTGTAATACCCAAAGCATTTGCATTGAAGATTTAGGGTTCTATGAGGGAACTGTAGTTGTAGTAATTAATTTGAATGATCTCTTTAAGTTGTCATAAAATTTTATTTTTTAAAGAACTGACAACTACAAAAATACATATGGATTTTAAATTCTGAAGTCGATCTAATCTTTAGAAGTAAAGAACCAAGGATTTATAATGTTTTTATTATACATTGCTATTTAATCAAATAGCAGTTTATAAAGACAGATTCTTCCTAAATGAGTTCAAACAGTAATTTCAGAATGGGTATTACACATTTTATTCCATCTGTTATTCCTGACCCAGTGGAAGTGTGGTTCTCTCATAGAATATAATTGTGTATGTAGGTGAGAAATTAAAAGTTAAATTAAGCTGCATTGTTTTGAACTCAATTTAAATTAATTCATGTCTTTAATTTTGTATAGGGCAAATTTCTACTCTTTCCAATAGTTGTAAAATCTGAATACACCTGAGATATTAAAACTAACATTATTATGAGTCAGTCTTCATGTTGGTTTAACATAATTTTATTTTGTTAGAGTGTAGGGACTGAGGTCCTCAAAGTATTTGTGATATCAAGCAATTCAGTTACACTTAACATTTCAATTTTTAGAGCACACTCTTAACATGACTGATGAAATGACTTTCACGTAATGGTGGTAATAAAAACAAAGGATTTCTATGCTCTGTATAGATCCCAAAGAATACTCTAATTCTACTTCAACTTTGTTGATGCCTGGTTCCTAGAATTATCTCTACTTTGATACAAGTTCCTTTTTGCTCCTGCCTCTGAGTTTCTATAGCAGTTTTTCATATCTAGTAAAGTTCTTAAGATATCTCATCATTTTTATATATTGTAGGTTCTTCTTATCCACTAAACATGAGATCAGGCTCTGTGTTCTATTCAGCTGTATATCTCCGTACCCATTTCAGTGCTTGGTACCAAGTAGGAACTCAGCACATGTTGACAGAATGAATAAATGAACAAATGGATACATAAAGACAGAATATATGTCACTGCAACTTTTCCTGTCATTGTAAATCACTTTCAATGGGTAATATTTCTGGCAATTAGAATACTGAGTACCGTGGAAAACCTGAGGAATTCTTAGTCGCTGCACATGAAAGACATCTAGATAAACAAATCATAAAATCTATACTAATTTTCTGTCATAAATTATTTAAACTGACTTTGAGCACATGCCTACTGATATGATTAGAATTGCTATTTCATGCTAATTTTTTATTGACCCACATAATTATGAACACCAACAAAAAAGCAGAATACGATATCAAGTTGTAATGTGATACCTCTGAAAACGTAATAGATTGTAATACATTCTTTCTTTGAGGTTCTGAAACTAGAAATTTCATTCCTCTGAGAGACTGTTGATTTATACAAAATAGCTAACTCATTTTGGTAACTTGGATTGATAAAATCATAATTGGAAAAGTGCCATGGTGCCTTCTGTTTAGAGAATTCAGCTGAAATTAGAAATTATATTTAAACTACCAACAGGAGAAATACTGGCTGTCTAACTATTTAGAACAGTGCAAATACCCTTTTTCTTGCCAAAGCAAAGAAAAAACTACCTCAAAGTGGTATAGCAGAGTTGACAAAATCCTTTAAGATGAGTATGTATACCACTGTTCCAGTCTGGTGCTTTAAGACAACATTCAAACTATTTACATTATTCACACTGTGCAATGCTCAAACATTATTTAACTATTGTGAATAAATTGTAATGACTCAGTTAACTTGAAAATCAAGTTACCCATAATAACCATGTCATATTTAAGAAAAATATCAGAGAGTTAAAATTGACCAATAATTTTGTTTAGGAATTCTGGATTAGCACAAATATGATTCATGAGTTTTGAATTAGAACTTTTGAACTAGAACTACCTCTTGCTTTGTTAATACTGGTAATATACAGTAGATAGATGAAAGAGGTCTAGACCAGAATTTTGATAATAGAATGAGTTACAGTAAGCTTACTTTTAAATGTAAATATTCCTTAAAAAGTTGAAAAACAGAATTACTCCATAAAAATATTGTCTACTCCATAAAAATGTTGTCTCATAAACAACAGACAGTCCATGCCTTTCCCCAGCAATCCTCTAAGAAGGATGCAGGTGTAAGTTAAGATTTTCCCTAGGTATGATGCCAGGTAAGAAAGAAACCACATCTGTTTGTTTTACCTCCTTTTTTCCCCAATGGAGTAGATTGGCATTTCCAACCTGTTTTATTGGAATACACATCCTGTAAATGTTAATAAAAACGTGTGTGTGTGTGTGTGTGTGTGTGTGTGTGTGTGTGTGTGAGAGAGAGAGAGAGAGAGAGAGAGAGAGAGAGAGATATGAAGGAAGGAAAGTATCTGTTGTCAAGTAAGTTTGGGTTTCTCTGGGTTACAGAAAGTTAAACAAGCTCCTCCTCATCCAATAAATCTAAAACCTTTCAATACTTTAAAATATATTAATTATACTGGGAATATTCATGATTTCAAAGATCTAATGTCTCAATGGATATTAAAATTTCAAGAAACACATTTTAGGTAATGCTAGAGTAGACAGTCAGCTTCTTTGAAGGTAAGAAGGATTTCTAATACACTCCTGCATCTTTATTTCCTAGCACAATGCATGAATTCATTCTGGTTCATATATTCTTAAGTATATAACATAACTTTTAAGTTCAGAGGGACAAATCTGTACCTTTCTGTATACCCAATGACTACAAGCAGAATTGAAAGGGAGAAATAGGCACTCTCACAAAAGCAGCCCAACAAGAAAATTTTAAACATAGGCCCATAAAAGAACACTGGCATATTCAAACAGAATAGTAAGAAATTCGGAATGTTTTTCTTCAAAACACCTATTCGCATTGCTATTTTGTAAACAACCTTGATCTTTCAGCTAAATGGCTAAAATTCATTTTGATATCATGAGTGCTAATGTTTACTGTTGTTGATGTTAAAATGGGAAACCCTGTTATTTTTTGAAATGGACACTGATCAGATTTTTAAAATGGTTGCAAACTAAGAAGCATGTTACTGACAACCTAGGCACCTTTCTGAGCTAAATATCATCAAGGGAGCAGAATGTGTCACTCAAAACTACATTAAGAAAACAAAATGGAGCAACTGTAAAATGAGCTTTAGTTAATTGTAACATGTCACAAGTCATGTTTGCAAAATAGAAGGAGATGTGAACATGGAGCTCAAGTAAAGGAGTGTCAAAGAAAAGTATACACTCGTATGTCAGCAACAGAGTTCTTAAGCAAAGCTGGAGACCAAACCCCTGGAATTATCAGAGCCACAATAAAGTACAGATACTCTATATAGTATTTAAGAACATAAACCTTGGAGTGAGGCAAATCCTTTAGATAGGTTCTGACACACATAGACTGTATGACATTGGAACATTTCATTAACTTTATAAGCCTCAGTTTCCTCAATTTATAAATGAGGTTAAAAGTACTAACTGCATAGAATTATGTGAGAAATAAATATAAAAATACATGTAAATCCTTTGTGCAGGGCCTGGTTTATAGTATGCTTGACTTAAATGGTAATAGCATCATTACTTTTACTATGACGATAACTACTAGACTGCCTAGCTTTCTCCCAACTTTTAACTACAACACAAGCCATCACTCCACTTTGTTTACATGGCAACCTAAGTTGCATTATTTCTTGATTAGTTTCTGTGACTCTAAACATCCTTACCATTCTGGTCAAGCTAAAGATATCTCTGGGTATAAGTTGTCTTCTCACCTCCAAGTTTTTTTTTCTGCAGTGCTTTATTCCTGGAATACCCTTGGCCCCAACCCACTAAATGAACTTTCTGGGGTGAGAGATTCGATGTCTCTGCTTCGTGTCCTTAAAAATCCTGTTAAGTTTTGTTTAAATGGGCTTTTAAGTATGCTGTTTCATTTTCATGTCATTTATTTATTATTTATATGTCACTCTCTTCCAGAAAAGGTTAGAAGTGGCTAAGTAATTTTCCAGTAAGCTTGATTTTAGAAATCTAATCTCTGTATTAAAAGTAATTTATTATCTCAACAACAAAAGGAGTTTCCTGGGTGGTGGTGGGGGAGTGATGTTTATAGGGAGGCAATTCAAAGTAAATGAGGAACCATACAGTTTCTGCTTTTAAAGTACAAAGATATAAAGGTTGAGCTTGGCAAATGTAAGGCCAGAAACTATCAAACTCTTAGAGGAAAACATAGGTAGAATCATATTAGAGACCAGGGCAGGACTTCAGGCAACAGCTTTCAAGAACCTCAGTTTTCACAATGAGGAAACTAAAGCCCCCAAAGTTAAGTGATCACACTTAACTAGTTAGTGACATTATTGTTCTGCTTTAAATAGTAATGGTTAAGCAAAAATAAATTGATTACATTTTCTCAGTTACCCATGATTATAGAAAGGCTAGCTACCTCCTTCTTGTAATGTTATCTGTCATCTGTTATCAGCATACCTTATTTGAGGCAAAGTACCTAGAAAGAAAATATTTCTTGAGTACTAGACTCATACACCTAAAATTATGGATAATTCTAAGGCTCCAATACCACCACTATAAAGAGGGGTGGTGGCACAAAAAATCAATGACCAATGTCATACTCTCATCTTTTCACAGTTCTTAGGACTCTACTTCTTCAGGAAGAACTCATATGTTAATCAAATTGTCAGAAAGAGCTTTTGGCTCCCTCCTTTATTTTTAGAATTTGTTCCTAGTATGAATTAATTCTTGCCCCATTCTTAGAATTTATTTACTCCTGACCAGCAGATGAAATATATGCTTATATTGTATTTTGACATAAAATCATAGAATTGTAGAAAGAGAGGTATTGATATTATTATTCTACTATCTATGCCCTATTCTACACCTTTGTCTTCATATTAATGATGAATGATATCTTAGACTGTAAACTATTAGATGAGAAGGAACTTTTCTTTCACTCATTTACTCAACCAATATTTATTTAGCAACTATTGTGTACCAGATCTTGAACATCTAGAATCAGGTCAAGGTGAGCTCCCTGAGACAAAACTAACAACCAAACAAACAACAATTTAAAAAATATATATTTATATAAAAATTTATGTATGTGTGTGTGTGTGTATATATATATATATATATATATATATATATATATATAATATACACAGTATGCTTGGCACATAGCAGAGGCTTATATATTTGATTAACAAGTGAATGATATGATGGGTATGATCTCAAAAAGGTCTGTAAAAAATCTGGATTACCAAACCTTGCTTCCCAATTTGACATATGGATAACACATTGCAGTCATGCAGTTTGATGTACTAAATAATTGGTTAACCTTGATGACACTGATGTTGGTGATGGCGATGGTAAATTTCATTGTCTATGATTGAAAAACAAAAGAACTGCCTTTTTCTAAGCGTATTGAACCCTTCCACCAAATGAATTTAAGGAGAGGTACCCTTCTTGAGTTTAAAAAAACAATGAGTTGACTCAAAAATTTCCTTCAAAATAAGCCTTTTTAATGTTAGTTTTAATCAGTTGGATAAAGCTTTAGAATTAACAAGACTGGCCTTATTGCAATATGCATTTTCTGAATTTGCTAATGTTTCTCTCAACTGTTGGGGGTGGAGTGATGAGGGTGGGAAGCTTTCAAAATTTAAATACTTTATTATTATTTTTAATAAATAAGTTCTAATCTGGGAGGCTAACTGCTATACTATTTTGTCATGTATTAAACCTGATTCTATAGTGCAAGGCTACATTCTTCTCTCAAATATATATGCTTAATTTCCCCTGAAAATAAGAGTTTTGCTTGAGTGATCACAGAATATGGAACAGTGATTACTTCTTACCTGAATACACAGTTCTTGCTGTGGTTCATAAGATTCTGACTATAATCATATCTTGTGGTTTGTACTTCTTTCTGTAAGCTTACTGGTTTACAGAGACTATTAGTTAAACTTCTAGCTAATTTACAGTATCTACTTTAACCTCAGAGTCCCTTGAACTTCACCATTTACCTTGATGTGGAGCTCAGTATTAGTCAACAGGAGAAGCAAAATTCTCTATGACTCCAAGTATCTCCAGATTGCTACTTTTGTCACACAGGCCTTACCAGTGCTCTTTGGAGCTTTTGTAAATTAAAGGAAGAAATGTGACAAACAAGGACAATTTTTCATCCATGACTTTCTTAACCCTAAGATTTCACTTTAATTTCTTTGCTAGTTCTGCAACCTCTTCTTTGGTACTTTAGCTGGATTGTACAATATTTCAAGGGGCCCTTTCAGTGCCCTGGCTACTCTGCCCTTGACAACTCTTTTTTTTTTTTTTTTTTTTTTTTTTTGCTTAAGTCAGCAGAGAGAGGTCCAGAGATACAGATTGATTTATTTGGCACTGCTTAGCAAGAACAGAGGCTGCTAATTTTTTTTTTTTGCTAGTCTGATTAAATTACGATGAAACACATTTTCCTATAATGAATCCTAGCACCTTCATCTAGGTTAACATCTGGCAGCTGCGTGGCCTTGATAGAGAGGGTTGAGTTAAATAAGCTGCTTATGTGCCTGTACTCAAGCATTTATTTAACAAAGCTAAACCACAATCCTTAATATCCTTTGCCTTTTTTTTTTTACTCTATTCTAGGCATATCAAGTTTGTTTGCACTCCAAGGCATTTACACTAGCTGTTCCTTTTCTCTGAAAGGATCTTTCGCCAGATCTTCCCATGACTTGCTTTCTTATTTTGTTCAGGTGTTTGGGGAGATCACCTCCTCAGATAGGCCTCAGAAACCCCTATCTAAAATGACCTACGACTCCATAATATTCTATTTACATACTCTGCTCCCTCTCTTTTTTTCATAGAACTTATCTGCTATTTAAAAATATGCTACTTACTAATTATTTATTACTATTTATACACCTACTAAAATGTAAGTTTAATGTGGGCAGGGATACTGCCTACCTTGTTTTCAACTGTTCCTCTATCACTTTACCTCAGTGCCTGGCACATGGTAGGTGCTAAACAAATACTTCAAAATGAATGGATGAGATGGTAATTGAAAGCATGGTATGTGTTTGGCACTATTCCAAGTTCTAAGGGTTCAGCAGTGAGCAGTACTTAAAATATCCTTGCTTTTGTGAAACCTATGCTCATGGAGGATTGTTGCAAATATCCAGGTAAGAGATCATGAGAAATTTTGCTAGATTTGCAGTGGTGGGGATAAGGAAGGGCTAGATTGGAAAGATGTTTAATTGGTAGACTAAATAGCCTTTGCTAATTTTCAACAATATTAGGGTGATAGTTCATTGTCATCAGAGTCTGGACAAAGTTTCAATTGAATTGAAGACAATCTAACCGTTTTTATGCTTCTTATCTTATTTCCTGAACTCTCACTACTTTTTCACCAAGCACTCAGAGCTGTCTTTCTTCTCTTTAGATAACCAAGTCTCCTCACTAGTGCATCCAGATCTACTCTCCTTATAAGTGTCTAATACCCCAAATTTCCACCCCCTTGCCTTGTTTGAAATCTCTAATTCCTGGGACTCTTAGGATTCAGGTAGTCATATTAACATGAAACTTCTCTACATTTGGGATGCTCATATTTTATGCAACAAATAGGTTTTTGCACTGCTATGTGCTAAGTACTAAAGATAATAATAATACATAATTACTACATAATACTAAAGATAATAATAATTAATACATAATTAAATAAGACAGAAAATGTCTGCACCTTCAAGAAGCTCTCCATCACAGTCAAGTCATCTCCCCAATGAGTTCTGTGTTTTCCTTTTTATAAAGTCCATACCTTTAGTCAAACTACTTCCTACAGTTTTCTTTCTTATGTAAAGAATGTAGCTATTTTTCAGGTGATGAATATACCCAGAGCACATTAATGTTCAAGCCTCTCCCAACTCAGGTTACCAACTTCACTTACTTCCCAGACACCTTCATTCTACCCTGTGTATGCTTCCATCACCACCACACTCACATCAAACTAGGGGGAGGAAACAGCAACAGAAAAAATAATTTAAACAACACTAATAAAGCACCTAACCATCAGAAGAGTCGGTTTCCCCCCTCCAACAGCTCAGCTTTACAGCCCTTCTCCCATTTATTATTGAAGGGTTACAATGTTAAGTTAGACATTGATATTCCAATGTAACTCTCTCATTTATTTCTAGGTAGATTGTTTTTCCCCTGCTGTTGACTGATATGTTCAGTTTTTAAAAGCTTAGGATGCAGTGACTCATATTGCTGTCCTAATTCTCAAAAGAATTAATCAATGCCCACATCTATAGTTATAGTTCTTATAACTATAATGGACATATATACTTTTACTGTAGAAAAGGTGAAGTTATGGTTCATACATTATATATGATATGTATTTGAATATTTTATGACTAGGTGAGTATAAACATAGGAATAACTGAGAACCATTTGATGAAGACCTGGTTAATTTTAACCAATCTGTAAAATACAGACAGCTGTATTACTCAGATGTCAGAGCTGTAGTCATTAGTTAGGTAATTGTGTGAATCCTAAGATTATAGTTTTAATATAATTAATTAAACTTACTATTAAAATCACTAGTAAAAACTAAAATGAGACTTTAAAAACTTGAGCTTCAAAAATTACTTTTCTAGGGCTTCCCTGGTGGCGCAGTGGTTGAGAGTCCGCCTGCCAATGCAGGGGACACGGATTCATGCCCCGGTCCGGGAAGATCCCACATGCCGCGAAATGGCTGGGCCCGTGAGCCATGGCCGCTGAGCCTGCGCGCTGGGAGCCTGTGCTCCGCAACGGGAGAGGCCACAACAGTGAGAGGCCCGCGTACCGCAAAAAAAAAAAAAAATTACTTTTCTAGTTTTTTCTTGAGGTCATATACATTTCTGGTAGCATATGATATTCATGTAAAGCACACAAAATTTTTTCCAAAATGTCAGAAAATCTAGCACATATAAGAGGCTTAAAAATTGATAGAGTTAAAGAAAAATGTAGCTTAAAAAAAAGTAAATGTCAAGCATAAAAATATCCAGGATGAAGAACTTTATAGTACCATAAGTAAACTTCTGTTTCCCCAAAGCAATGAATCTGTAATAACAAACTAACTAGGTATTATTGTATTTTTGGTAATTAAAAAAGCTGTATTTTTCCTGAGTCTATGAATTTGATATTTTAAAGCTTCCAGATAAATTATATCAAAATACCATTAGTTTTAAATACCATGTGTTAGCAGTAAATTATGGGAAGTAATATATTTTCTCCTTCTTGGTAGTATTTATAAAATCTTTCCAGTTTAAAAGACCGTGGTCAGTACATGGATAACAGCACAGAAGTTATGCTTATCAAATTTTTATATTGTACAAAGTGAAATAAGATACATAATTCTATTACTACAATAATAGCTAAACTTTATTGAACACTTATGTCTTAGACAATGTTTTAAGCTCTCTACATCCATTATTTAATTCCATCTTTATAATCTTATGAAGAATGTCCATTTTTCAGGTGAAGAAAGTGACCAAGAAATTAAAAACCTTACTCAAGTTCACACTGTAAACCAAAAAGACAAGACTTCAATCCACAGAATCTGACTCTAGAACCTGTGCTCCTTACCATGTGTGAGAAAACAGAACTCAGATTCCAAAGGCTCTTGTTTTCCAGTTTTAAGATGCTGAATTGAGTTCACATATGTAAAAGTAATGTGTCACAAGTTTCAATAAAATACATTGTGCTTAATTAAATGTTTTTGAGGGTTTGGCATTCTACTGGGCACTAGAGGTAAAATGGTGAATAAAAATTTATGTTACCTGCCATTGAAAAGACTAATATGATTCCATAAAAAGTATGGTAACAATGAGGATGGAGTAAAATGAATGGAATTGAGATATTTGGGAGGTAGAGTAGTCAGGACTTGATGAAGAACTGGATGACTGTGTTAAAGGAAAAGGAAAATTTAAACTCAGAACAAAGAATACATTCATTGATGGAGTTGGCGAGAAATCAATAGATCTAGTTTTGAAGTGGATGTGGGGCATCAAAATGGATAACTAGTAGAGGACTGGAAATTCAAGTCTAGATCTTAGGAGAAAGCCCTGGACAAAAGATATTAGAAAGAGGAGGCATAAGCATAAAAATGGTAAATGAAACCATAGGAGTTTATGAGGCCACTTAAGGACAGGGAGATGAGAAGAGACTGAGGAATAAACAAATATTTAAGAGGCAGGCAGAGGAAATGTTCCAGATCCTTATATGTAATTGTCCTCAAGATATTTCCTTTTTAGATATTTTACAGACATCTCAAATAAAATGTGTAGTTTCCCCTCATGGTATAGTATACTACTTTGTTTTGCACCAAACCTCCTGCTGAGAACATGAGGAAAAGCTAGACAAACCTACTTGAAGACACTGGCAAGCTACAGACACAGGATGGACTTCTGGGACTAATATCCCAGAGAAAAGGTAACAAGAGAAGGTCTGAAATTTGGTACAACTTTTCCCTGAGAGATCCACATGGAGAATTTTCAGCATTCTCATGTGGCTGAGGAAATTGATTGAAGTATGCCATATATAGATTATATATAGATTATATATGTAATAACCATCTTTTGGAAAAATTCTGCTGTTTATATTTTCTTGCTCTAAAATACTACTGTTCATCAGTTGACAAATTCAGCATTATTCTTTCAGTTTCTATCTCAGGACTACAAGCACACACCTCTTTCCAAGTACTGATCAAGTATAAATCCATCATAGGATTGGACACAGTTTCAAAACTGCTTTGTAATTTGATAGGTCCAGAATGTGACTCTAAGAGGCTATTCAAATCAGCAAATTGTAGCAATACTGGAGGTTTAAAGCAGTGCTAGGCTGTATATTTGAAGTTTTACACATTTAAAAAAATTGCTTTGTTTTGGGAATCTGAATTATAGCACACACAAAAATAAACCTAGACCAACTAAAAAGAATTCAAAATTATTAGCAAGAGGTGTCTTTTCTCTACTTGCCACATCCATCCTTCCCTTTAGCCAGGTGTGATTCTTCCTACCCGTCTGTAGATGTTTACCCACCTGAAATGGGGCATCAGTGCTGGCACTGAGTAGAATGCAAGCTAGAAATAAAATCTTTGTTGCTGTTGTGCCTTACTAGTATCTGAGTTTCAGGATATTTTCTATATAAATTGTCTGCATATATTTCCTTTATACACCATTATGAGTACCTGAAATTTGAATCATAGAGTACCTATCCATTCCTCCCGGCCTTAATTGACTTACTTGTAATCTTATCTCTTTGTCTGATTCCTACTTTAGCATCCCCCTACTTTCAGTCAAAGTCATAGTCTTATTCACTTTATGGACTTTTCCTCTTTTCCTGCCACTTAACTCCTAGTTCAATGCTTTCTATGAATTTTGTTGTTAGATGTCCAAGATGCCTTTACATAACTTTCTTTTTAATATTCTTTTCCTCCTTCTTAGCATTCTTCACACACGAGGTGTCTAAATTGCTTAGATCTACTTCCCAGCATCCTCTACTCAATCTCAGCATCATGTGCAAGGTCCTCCTCTTCAGACATCTCCTACCATCTGCTTCCATCAAAATTTACCTATACCCTGATCCATTTTTTCAGGGCCCAGATCTTTAGTAAGGTTAACCCAATAGATAAAATCTGGTTTAGGTATTAATCATTGATTCTAAGTTAAGGTACAATTCCTACCGAGAAATAAAATTTTAATTTTCCTTGGCTTTTCATGTTTTAACTCCGAATAAATATGGCTGGTAAGGGAGCTATTAATATATTGTGAGTTGGGATTATCCTTGAAACACCCTTCAAAACATATCATGCAGTTGATATTGCAGCCACCAAATTTCTGTATTGTTTTTGAAGAATTATCTCCTGAGAATGTGTATTTATACACAAAGACTCCAGCACACATTTACTCTTTATCTTGAAATGTGTTTGACATTGAATGTATATTGGATATAATTTTCTCTGTACAGTTCAGTTATAGTTCCCAAATGCAATTATCATGTTTGAAGGGAGTCTATTCACCAAAAATAAAAACTGTTCATATTGTGAAAGGAAATCAATGCAATATAAAATTAACCAAAAAGATAAAGGGGATTGAGGACCCTATTACAGATAGAGAATGAAAAAAAAGAGTCTTCATCAAGACTAATGTAGACCCTAATGTAACCTTGCAAATTAGAACAAAACTATCTTGGAACCATTAAGTTTCAACAGCTTAAAAATATGCAAAATCAAAAAAAATATGCAAAAATATCGCCATCTCCTCTACCCATACTCTCTGCTTCCACCTCAGAATCCAAGCCCTCTCAACATTCCCCATAAATATTATAGAACCAGGGTACTATTTGCAGCAAATACACCTTAGTAACACATTTCCATAAAAATCCAAATACATAAATTATAATAGAATACTTTTAAATGAGCTCATTTGTTACATTCTCTTCACCAGACAGCCTGTCTTAGTCCATTTGGGCTGTTATAACAAAATAACATGGACTGGGTACCTTTTAGACAATGGAAATTTATTTCTTATAATTCTGGAGGCTGGGAAGTCCAAGATCAAGGCACTGACATATTTGATATCTGGTGAGGGCCCGCTTTCTGATTCATAGCACCTTTTAGCTATAATCTCACATAGTGGGACAGGCAAGGGATATTTCTAGGACCTCTTTTATAAGGAACTAATACCATTCAAGAGGGCATTGCCCTCATGACCTAATCACCACTCAAGGGCTCTACCACTTGGGATTCAGAGTTTCAACATATGAACTTTGGGGGAAAACAAACATTCAGACAATAGCAGAGCCCAGCTAGAAATGAGTTCTTCCTTCCTTAAACATTTTTTCTACTACCCTTCTGGTACCTGTATCATAGTCTACTATGTATTATGGCAGTTGGTGTACACGTTTTGTCCTTTGACTAAAGTGAATGTTTCTTGAAGGAAGATGCTATATTCTATCTTTGAATCCCTAATGCCTACTAGAGTCTCTCTCCACTCAAAAAGTATTATCAGGTTTAAAATAAATAATTCCATTCTTATTCCTTATTTCACTATTGATTTGTTTGTTCAACAAATATTTATTAAGCACATGTAATGTGCAAAGAAATCTCCTAGTCAGAAGACATACAGTGATTAACACGACAGATGGTTCTTGCCCTCACAGAGCTTATAGTCACATGGTAGAGACAGCAGCAACAATCAATTAGCTAAAAAATTATCTCATTAAAATGTAATAAGTGGAAGGAAAACAAATCAACAGTTGCCACAGGTTGGAGGAATAATCGACCACAAAGAGGATGCACAGGAGAACTTTGGGGGTGAAAGAACTGTTCTTTAATTTTAGAATGAAGAACCTATACTGTATTGGGGCAGTAGAAGCATGTTTACATACATTTGGCAAAACCTATAGAACCGTATACTACACAGAGTGAATTTTAATATATGCAAACTAAAATATAAAATTGATCAGGATGTTGAGGCATCTCAAGATCGAATGCAGACTGTGACAAACAAATCTATCTCTATTACAAATATACAATATGATGACACTGAAGGAGGTGGGGAAAATGACCTCACCTGAGTAACTTTGGAAAATAATGTTTTGAGTGGAACCTGTAAACTAAAGACAAACGGAACTGTTTGTAAACACTACTCTAGTTGGTAAATTTATTTTACATGAGGACACAAATTAACAATTCTGAAACTGTTTTGCATGTATATTGCTACTGAGCAAATAAGTAAATGTACGGTAAATAGTGACAGTCAGGTATCTTAATGCTGGAGTTACTGATAAGCAAAAGAGGAAGACAAGAATGAAACATGTCATACTGGATTAGAGTTAGAGAAATCTCCATGAACTCATAATTTGCTTAATATAGATAAAATGGGTACATAAAGAAATATGATATTTATGTATATTAATGGTATTAATGATGTTTATGTACATAGTTTAGTATACATGTGTGTATTTTCTTGCTCTGTCCACTGAAAGGACCTAGAAAACAATGACACTCCAGTAACAAGCATAGCCAGGAACCAGGGCTCCTTAGATTAATGGCTGATACTAGGGCTGGAATAAGGAATATATAAAATAAGCATGGAGATTCTCATAGGGCCAGAAATTACAAAAGTGCTTCCCTTCCCCAAGAAAAATTCACAATGATAGGGATATGTCAAAAGGATACGGGGACCAACTGAAAAATCTCCCAATGGCCAAATCTGGAACAGTTTGAGCAACAAAGTAAGTATGATTGGATTATAACTCAAAGTATGAAGTAAATACACGTGAGTACATAGTGATATTAATATATTATTGAATAAATAAATAAACAAATGGGGGAGTGGAGAAAAATCTTTCTTTCAAAGAAATTCCAAATAACATATGTAGATGCTTTCCCCTCAAGGGGGTAGACCTTAATCCTCCCCTAACCCCCTTAGGATAGGCTGGAATTAATGGCTTACATCCAAAGAATAAAGTAGGGAAAGGAAAAATGGTAATTTTACAAATAAACCTGGCAAACATTACATTAAGAAAGTGATGCAGGTTAACATCAGTGATGTCATATGGATATCTTGTAAACTTTGATAGATGTGATGAGAAGGGAAACTTCATCTCTGTGGTACTCTTCCTGGAAACCTATAACTCCAGTCTAATCATGAGAAAAACACCAGACAAACTCAGATCAGGGGACATTCTACATGATACTTGATCAATACCCCTACAGATGTTCAAGGTCATGAAAAACACATAAAGACTAAAAAAAGTCACAAACCAGAGGAAACTGGGAAGACATGATATCTAAATGCAAGGTGATACTCTGGATTGGACCTTAGAATAGAAAGAGGACCTTGATGGAAAAACTAATGAAATACAAATTAAGTATGAAATTTTGTTAGTAGCAATGTACCAATGTTTGTTTCTTAGTCTTGACAAATACATTATGAAAATAAAATATTCATAATGGGGGGAAATTGGGTGAGATGTATACAGGAACTCCCTGTACTCTCTTTGCGATTTTTCTGTAAACCCCAAATTATTTCTAAATAAAAAGTTTAGGAAATGTAAAAAGTGATTCAAAGGATATATATAACCTCCATTAAACTGCATGGGGGTTTTGCTATGACCTATCCTACTGTTGTGTCTTTAGCTCCTTAGAGAGCATCTCCATCCTGTCCATTTGTATAACATCCAGAATCATCTCCCTACAAAAATGCTTTCATTATTCTACTTCTCTGCTCAAAATCCTACTGTGGCTCCCTGTTTCTGTAGGAGAAATCCCAAACTCCTCAGGTAGATATGCAAGTTTCCTTCATCAACTGATTCTTACCTTACCTTTCTAAACTTATGTATATATAAACTGAATGGATGAACAAATGTCAATTGGAATGGAATAACAACGGTTTATTAAGCACAAACTATGGGTCAAATATTCTACTGGGTGTTTGGTGCTATAGAGAGTATTAAGATATTATACCTGCCCTTGACTTATAAACATAAATTTAAATAATTCTAAGTATTATAAGTACTAAAGTAGAATGGAGAAAATAACATAATATATATAGATAACTTATAGAGAAGCAAAATGGAAGAGATGAGTCTTGAGTGGAAGTAGAACTTTACCAATCAGAGAAGTGTATTTCATTTAAAGAGAAATAATGACAAACTCAAAAAGCCATAAAATTCTTTTATAGGGAATTGTGACTGGAGAGTGCAGGGTATGTAGTAGAGAGAGGTAGATAAGACTAGAATAGTAAGTTAAAGTCGGACTGTGAAGGGTCTTGGATTCTTGGTAAAGAAATTTTATTTTCCTTTTGGAAGCCAAAAGTAATCTCTTTGCTAAAATGGTAAGTCATCAAGCACAGCGTTATATATCATCTCATAGTGTTCTCTAGTTGTTTTTTTATATGAAGTTCTCTAACAAATCTTGCCTTTCTAGCCGAATTGCCAGCTAAGTCTTTCATTCCTGGATCCCAATATTGCACAGCAGAGTACTGGGTCCATTACATAGCAGTTCCTGAAAATTTTTGCTTAATATATCCTTGTTTATTTATACCAGGCATCTTTGTTCCTTTATAAAACAAAATTAATGGAAAACAAATTTCTTGTTTTTTAAGAACCATATCAGTGAACATTCTTATTCTGGTATTTGCATTTCTAAGAAGTTCACTAGATACACAGTTGCATTTATTTCCTTAAATTTCACTATTAGTCAGTATTATACTATGCACAAAATACTATTTGATCATTTGCCTAGTGGCCTTGAGTTGACATATTATGCATGTATACTTTTTGAATCCTTAAGGAAGAAGCTAGTTGTCCCTGGGAACTTTGCCCAGTACCTGGAATCATGGGGATTTCCCAGCTTGCTTTATGGTTATAGTCAGCTATGAATGAAATTGGATTATGGGCTCTGTTCTTGTTCCTTTTGCAATCCCTAATGTTTGCTGATGACCAGTGTATTATCACTGTGATCTTGAGAGACAAGGGGAGAGTTTGCTGAACATGGTACAAGTCAGTCAAGTTTTGCCCTCATTCTCTCTCTTGCAGGGAAATAGATTGCAAGAAACACTTTTGCACTGCCAGGGAAAATAAATTACAGTTTTAAGGCCAATGCATGTGGGAGATATTTTCATCTCTATGATCCAGATGAGGAAAAAAAACACAGAGAGGCTAAGTGAATACTTTAAAATCACAGAGCCAACTGGTTCTAGGACCAGTCCAGGTCTCTTGAAGCAGTACTTTATAAAAACTATGAAGTTCACCAACAGCCCAGATAAACACAAATACATTTTAGTAGAATAGTATTCTACAAGTGAAAATAATCAAACTTCCTGATGCAGAATACCCTGGCCAAATTTCCATCATGGAAAGATGCTCTTCTGTGAACTGTAATTTTTTTTTTTTGTGGTATGCGGGCCTCTCACTGTTGTGGCCTCTCCCATTGTGGAGCACAGGCTCCAGACGTGCAGGCTCAGCAGCCATGGCTCACCGGCTCAGCTGCTCCGCGGCATGTGGGATCTTCCCGGACCGGGGCACGAACCCATGTCCCCTGCATCAGCAGGCGGACTCTCAACCACCGCGCCACCAGGGAAGCCCTGTGAACTGTTACTTTGAAGGCAGATGTTGCTGAAAGCAACCAGGGCAATTACAAAAATAACAAAATCAAATTTGTCATGAAAATCATTCACATACCAGAAAAACAATATTCTTCTTGTACAGTATCAACCACTGCACACAAGAATATTTTATGCAGCTGACAGAACCATAACAATACAATAAATGAGCACATTTAATTGGTTGAAAACCAAATAGACCAGACTGTATGTGCAAATCCAAATGTTTATAATGGTCACTGAAGGTGATCCAAGTAAGCACAACTCCAAAATGAAGCTCCTGATTATTTTGAGCTGGGAATTAGGCTATGTGATCTGTGACAGCTGTGATAGGTAATAAAAGAGAAGTTCCAATAAAGAGACACGAAGCTGCATAATAATGTTACAAGAAGCAACAGATATAATAAGATTCATCAGAATTTGAACTTACGGTGAGTGAAGATAGTTTTATTCTATAGAGATTTAGGAATAGGGGAAATTCTTTTTTCCCCTAAATTAACAGGAGATATAGGCAGCTCCAAGGTATGATATCTGTGTTTTCTGATTTACCTAAACTGGCTGAAAGCAGTCTTCATGTTTTCTCACTGTTATTGTTCTGTGAAGCGTATTTTGTTATTCCAATTCCCAGGAAGTGAAAGTTTCAATCGTTTTTCTTTTTACTTCTCAATTTCCTTCTACTATACTCCATCTTTGGGGACCTTCTTTCACCAGTGCAATGACCAACCAATTAATCTATACCACAATTGAAAGGAAATTAATATAAGACATTCAAAACGTATGCTATGGGCTTCCCTGGTGGCGCAGTGGTTGAGAGTCCGCCTGCCAATTCAGGGGACACGGGTTCGAGTCCCGGTTTGGGAAGATCCCACATGCCGTGGAGCGGCTGGGCCCGTGAGCCATGGCCGCTAAGCCTGCGCGTCCGGAGCCTGTGCTCCGCAGCGGGAGAGGCCACAACAGTGAGAGGCCTGTGTACCGCAAAAAAAAACAAAACAAAACAAAAACAAAACGTATGCTATATCCTACTCACAGATGTGAAAATAGATTTTCATTTAATTTAATGAGAATAATAAGTTTTCAGCCTTAGGTATAATTGGACAACTGTTATGACATAATTTATTTTCCAAATTCTAGGATCAGTAGAAAAGTCTCTCTCCTACAAAATAGTTCTCATAATATTTTTCTTAAGCCTCGATAAGAGGAGCATCAAATTGAAGGTTAGGGAGGGAAAGGATGGTATATGTGAGATATTTATTTTCTTGTTAAATGGAAAATGTTCTGATTATATTTCACAGTCCTTTTCTTCTCCTATTACATCACAGGACTCTGTTTTAAGGAAAATTCCACCTGTATCATAACTGTTAAATAAATCTGGAAGGTAAGGCATTTTAATCAAAGAGATAGCCAAGGCAGGAAAGATGCAAATAACTGTATTAGTTTTCTATTGCTGTGTAACAAATTACCAAAAATGCAGTGGCTTAAAACAACATAAATTTATTATCTCACAGTTCTGTAAGTTAAAGTCTGGCTGGGCTTGGATGGTTTCTCATCTCCAGGTTTCACAGGCTGGAATCAAGGTTTCAAATGGTCTGTGCTCTTAGCTGAAGGCCACATATGACAAACCCACAGCAAACATCATTCTCAATGGTGAAAAACTGAAACCCTTTTTCTTGTAAGATCAGGAACAAGACAAGGTTGCCCACTCTTGCCACTATTATTCAACATACTTTTGGAAGATTTAGCCATTGCAGTCAGAGAATAAAAAGAAATAAAATAAAAGGAACCCAAATTGGAAAAGAAGAAGTAAAACTGGAGCTAATCAATGAATTTGGAAAAGTAGCAGGACACAAAATTAATGCACAGAAATCTCTTGCATTCCTATACAATAATGACAAAAAATCTGAAATGGAAATTAAGGAAACACTCCCATTTACCATTATAACAAAAAAATTACCTAGGGATAAACCTACCTAAGGAAACAAAAGACCTGCATGCAGAAATTTATGACACTGATGAAAGAAATTAAAGACGATACAAACAGATGGAGAGATATACCATGTTCTTGTATTGGAAGAATCAACATTGTGAAAATCACTATAGTACCCAAAGCAATCTACAGATTCAATGCAATCCCTATCAAACTACCAATGGCATTTTTCACAGAACTAGAACAAAAAATTTCACAATTTGTATGGAAATACAAACGACCCCATATAGCCAAAGCAATCTTCAGAAAGAAAAATGGAGCTGGAGGATTCACGCTCTCTGACTTCAGACTATACTACAAAGCTACAGTAATCAAGACAGTATGGTACTGGCACAAAAACAGAAATATAGATCAATGGAACAGGATAGAAAGCCCAGGGATAAACCCACACACATATGGTTACCTTATCTTTGATAAAGGAGGCCAGAATATACAATGGAGATAAGACAGCCTCTTCAATAAGTGGTGCTGAGAAAACTGGACAGGTACATGGAAAAGAAAGAAATTAAACACTCCCTAACATCATATACAAGAATAAACTCAAAGTGAATTAAAGACCTAAATGTAAGGTCAGACACTATAAAACTCTTAGAGGAAAACATAGGGAGAATACTCTATGACATAAATCACAGCAAGATCCTTTTTGGCCCACCTCTTAGAGAAATCGAATAAAAACAAAAATAAAGAAATGGGACCTAATGAAACTTAAACCTTTTGCACAGCAATGGAAACCATAAACAAGACAAAAAGACAACCCTCAGAGTAGAAGAAAATATTTTCAAATGAAGCAACTGACAAAGGATTAATCTCCAAAATATACAAGCAGCTTATACATCTCAATATAAAAAAACAACCCCATCCAAAAATGGGCAAAATACCTAAACAGACATTTCTCCAAAGAAGATATACAGATTGCCAACAAACACATGAAATGATGCTCAATATCACTCATCATTAGAGAAATGCAAATCCAAACTACAATGTGGTATCACCTCACACTGGTCAGAATGGCCATCATCAAAAAATCTACAAACAATAAATGCTGGAGAGGGTGTGGAGAAAGGGTGCTCTCTTGAACTGTTGGTGGGAATGTAAATTGATACAGCCACTATGGAGAACAGTATGGAGTTTCCTTTAGAAACTAAAACTAGAACTACCATATGACCCAGCAATCCCACTACTGGGCATATACCCTGAGAATACCATAATTCAAAAAGAGTCATGTACCACAGTGTTCATTGCAGCACTATTTACAATAGCCAGGACATGGAACCAACCTTAGTGTTCGTTGACAGATGAATGGATAAAGAAGATGTGGCACATATATACAATGGAATATTACTCAGCCATAAAAAGAAATGGAATTGAGTTATTTGTAGTGAGGTCGGTGGACCTAGAGTCTGTCATACAGAGTGAAGTAAGTCAGAAAGAGAAAAACAAATACCATATTCTAACACATACATATGGAATCTAAAAAAAATGGTTCCAATGAACCTAAGGGCAGGACAGGAATAAAGATGCAGACGGAGAGAATTGACTTCAGGACATGGGGATTGGGAAGGGTAAGCTGGGACAAAATGAGAGGGTATCATGGACATATATACACTACCAAATGTAAAATAGATAGCTAGTGGGTAGCAGCTCCATAGCACAGGTAGATCAGCTGAGTGCTTTGAGACCACCTAGAGGGGTGGGATAGGGAGGGTGGGAGGGAGACGCAAGAGGGAGGGTTTATGGGGATATATGTATACAAATAGCTGATTCTCTTTGTTATATAACAGAAACTAGCACAGCATTTTAAAGCAATTTTACTCCAATAAAGATGTTAAAAAAAAAGAATCTATGCAATAAAGGTAAAATAGAGATTGCAGAAAATTCAGAGATTTAAATATTATATAACAATGAAGAAGAAAGCATGAAAATATAGTTCCAAAGTTAAGAATACAAACAACAAAGTAAATGAGGAAAATCTCTTAATGTAGTTCATCACATCAGTAATTTTAAAGATAGAAAAGATTAGATATCACTTTCATAGAAAGGTGAAAAAGCACTTGGCAAAATTCAATACCATGCTTGAAATTAAAAAAAAAATACACTCAATAAAGTATGAATTGATGGTTACTTTCTTACCATAATTTTATATAGCCACAGTTGAAAAGGCAAGCTTCATCCTTAATTAAGATACACTAAAGTCATTTGTTGATCACCATCCTTATAAACCTTGTACTGAACTCTTTATCCAACACAACTAAATTGGACGACAAAAGAAAATCCCACCTTGAGACTAGAGAGTTGATTCTAAAATTCATATGAAAAATTAAACCAGTAAGCATAGCTGGACCATAGCAGATGTGTCAAGATAGGGCCTGGGATCCAGCCACCAAGTCACGCACACTGTCCACTCTTTAAGTCAGTGCGAGGTGCTCCGTGGCTGCCCACAGCAATTCAACCAGCTGTTTATGAACTGCTACCGTGGCTTCTCCCAGAACCACTTCAAGCTGGTGGCGCCAATGTTGCAGGAGATACTCGCCATCTGGGGACGAATGGTGGCGCTGATAAACTTTACAGGGGTGCTGTGCAGCGATCCTCAGCCGGGAACCAACAGGTATCTGAAGCAGGGCTACAGGCTGCAGCCAAAGAAGTGAGAAACCAATGCTGGGAAAAATGCCAGTGCCTGGTGGCCTTTCTGGGTGCTTGGCTAGAGGTGTACATGGTGGTTAGGATGACTTTTGTCTCTTGATATCGTCCTGCCATCTTTTTTGGAAAGAATACTGGTCCAAGCTTTTCTGTCATGCAGTAACCTTTTTTTTTGAAGCATAGCTGATTATTATATTAGTTGCAGGTATACAGCATAGTAATTCAGTATTTTTACAGATTATACTCCATTAAAAGCTATTACAAGATAGTGGCTAGAATTCCCTGCTTTATAAAATATATCTTTGTTCCTTATCTGTTTTATACATAATTGTTTGTACCTCTTAATCCCATACCCCTGATTTGCCCCACTCCCTTCCCTCTTGCCTTTGGTAACCAACCACTAGTTTGCTTTCTGTATCTGTGAGTCTGTGTCTGTTTTGCTATACACATTCATTTGTTTTATTTTTTAGATTCCATATAAAAGTGATATCATACAATATTTATCTTTCTCTGTCTGACTTATTTCACTAAGCATAATATTCTCCAGGTCTATCCATGTTGCTGCAAATGGCAGAATTTCATTCTTTTTAATAGCTAAGTAATATTCCATTGTGTGTGTGTGTGTGTGTGTATATGCATATATAT
This sequence comes from Tursiops truncatus, assembly GCF_011762595.2. Classification (NCBI taxonomy): domain Eukaryota; kingdom Metazoa; phylum Chordata; class Mammalia; order Artiodactyla; family Delphinidae; genus Tursiops; species Tursiops truncatus. The sequence goes on from NC_047055.1 coordinate 32,790,203, forward strand.
ATATATATATATATATATATGCACATATGCCACTTCTTCTTTATCCATCTGTCTGTTGATGGGTACTTTGGTTGCTTCCATAGTTCCATAGCTTGGCTATTGTAAATAATGCTGCTATGAATATTGGGGTACATGTATCTTTTCAAATTAGTGTTTTCATATTTTCTGGATATATACCCAGGAGTGGAATTGCTGGATCATATGGTAGTTCTATTTTTAGTTTTTTGAGGAACCTCCATACTGTTTTCCATAGTGGCTACACCAATTTACATTCTCACCAACAGTGTACAACGATTCCCTTTTCACCACATCCTCGTCAACATTTGTTATTTGTAAAAATTTTTTTTTGTAGTTAGTCAAGGGTGGCTTTATTTTATTTTTTATTATTTTGGACCCACCACACAGCATGTGGGATCTTTGTTCCACAAGCAGGGATCAAAACCCTGTCCCCTGCAGTGGAAGTGTGGAGTCTTAACCACTGGACCACCATGGAAGTGCCAAGCGTGGCTTTATTGTTAATCCATTCTGTTTGAAACAGTTTCTATAATGGTTGTGAAGTAATATATTTGTTATGTAATAATTATACAAAAATTTAGTATGAGATAAATGTAAATGTACTGATATTGGGAGAATTCTCTCTCTCTACATACATACATATATACATAAATACAAATATATATATATATATCTCACACAGTGCATTCTCATTTTTTATGTATATACATACATATGTATATACATGTATGTATACATATGTACATACACACACATTGCACTATAAATGGTTTTAATTTTCCAGCTTTTCCTCTCACTGTTTCCCTTTTGAGAATAATCTCTCACAATACCCTTAGATAAAGTTCCCTCCAGCCTGTGACATTTCATTTTTCTCATTCTCAGGTAAATCTTCTCATTCTTATGTAAAAACAAAATTGAAGTGCAAATCAAGCCTCCTTGCAGAGTCTGGACTGTCTGGTATACAATTCTAAAAAGAACTCTGTCTTTGTAAATGTCAACAAAACCCAAGGACCATCACCACTCAAATTTTAGCAGTTTTCTGGCCATTTACTCCAGGTTGGCTGTAAGGACAGAAGGCAACGAAAGAAATGTGTCCTCTTTGGTACCACAGTAATCCAGCTCCGTGCTCTTTTGATGTGAGAAAGCTTTAAAAAGGACTTTGCTGTAAGGGGCTGTTTTGAAAAAGTTCACAGCTGGGATCCTCCTCTGTGCTGGTGTATGTATTCTCTTTCAGGTGGTTGTATCTCTAGTTTCTTCCTTTGTCACTGATGCTTAACTTGGAGCTTTTCATTGTTGTCATTCTTCTACTTCTCTAGGAGCCATATTTGATAGGGTCTGTGAGGACTCCATGCAATTTGCTTGTACACTTTCTGTGTCTCTGGCTTTGATCTCTTTCTCATGGCACATCTCTTCTCCCCTGGGGAGACTCCTGCATCTTTAGTCCAACAGAAATCCTTGGAATACAACCAGATTTTAATTCTGGGATCTCTCCTGGCTCCATCACTAAAGCTGAGGGCACTCAGTGGGTCTCTCACTTTCTATATTTCTCTGGGGAAGAGTCAGGTCCAGGCTAAGATGTCACAAAAAGTTCTGGTGACCAGATGTCCAAAATCAAGCAACAGCAAGCCAACTCCTTCTGGAGGTTCTAGAGGAGAAATTGTCCAATGTCTCGCTCCTAGTTTCTGTTTGTTGCTGGCAATCCTTGGTGTTCCTTGGCTTCTAGACGAATCACTCACTCCAGTCTCAGCCTCCATGGTCACATCACTTTTTTCTCTGTATTCTATTTGTATACTTTTTTTTTTTTCGGTACGCGGGCCTCTCACTGTTGTGGACTCTCCCTTTGTGGAGCACAGGCTCCGGACGCGCAGGCTCAGCGGCCATGGCTCACGGGCACAGCCGCTCCGCGGCATGTGGGATCTTCCCGGACCGAGGCACGAACCCGTGTTCCCTGCATCGGCAGGCGGACTCTCAACCACTGCGCCACCAGGGAAGCCCTTGTAGACTTTTTGATGATAGCCATTCTGACAGATGTGAAGTGACATCTCTTTGCTGTTTTCATTTGCAGAAAAATTTACCATTTTAATCAACGACCTTGTGTACATAGCCATGTGCACATCTGATATTTTCTCTTGTGTAGAGTTACTTGGTTAAAAGTAAAATTATCATTTTGACCAGTAGAGCTGAACGTCCATTTTGTCATCTATAAAAATGTGGAAAATGATTTTATTTGCCTATTGTTTGGGTGGTTTCCAAGACACCGTGTGAAGAGTTGTCTACCAGGGAAACTCATTACAGACTCAGCACCCAAGGTTTTAATTGGAGGCTGATCACATAGGTACACTAGCCTTGCTTCAGTTATGCCCTCCACTGTCCTAGATTTAGGCAGTTAAAATAAATCCCATTAGCCATAAGGGTCTATCTTTGAAAGCTGGTAGCTTCCTCAAGTTTCTATATTAACCTTTTTTACTTGGTCTGAGGTATCCACTCAGGCCAAGTACAAATGTAGTTAGTCTGTGTCAGAAATATAGAGCCTATGAGCTGCTCGATTTCAGATGACCCCATCAGAAAACTAGCTCTATCTCATGGGCATCTGCGAGTGACCCAGACAGTCCTGCCAGCATCAGTAATGTTGTCATCAAGTATGGGCTCACGGAAGGGTATCTTAAATCTGTAAAGGTCCAAGGGCCTGGGCTCTATTCATTGTGCACATGCTGCTTTTTTTTTTTCACATGCCTGCTTTCATTTCAGCACAGATCTTACTGAGATGAAAACAGCTCATAGCAGACAGTAAAAGGTTTCAGTTTAGAGTCAGATCCAAAAAATCAAGGTCTGAGAATTCAGGATTCCAAAAAGCTAGTGTCTTTGCTTTGGGAACCCCAAAGTCTAGATACAGTAGGGCCAGCCTCTGTGTTCCAAATCCAAGAGCTGAAGCAAGGTTTCCCAAAGCCCATTTTATCTTGTAAGTCTTAGAGTCCAAATTGACCCCCTTTATAACATGTACCTCAGGCAGGAAAATCATCAGTCTCTAGGGGTCAGACATCTAATTTTTATAAGAGTTTATTATTAATAAACCAAAAAAATACTTCTCCATGTGACAATTGCCTCTCTTTTTATCTTATCTTCCTTTTTTCCAGGGGCTCCAATGGGCAAAAAACAACAACAACAACAAAAATAAAAACAAAGAAAAAATCTTCACTTATAGAGAACTGTTTTGTTTCCAAAACTCAAAACGTTTAAATTTCAGTGCACCCACCAGCAAGGAAGTTGTATTCCACTAAATTGTGTAGGTGTGTGAACACCTTTCCCTTAAAATTTATGAAATTGCAAACATATCACATTTTACATGCATTTTGATCATGCACTGAGATGCTATAGCCACAAAATACAAAGCCATTTGTTAAAATCACCCTCTCCCTTTGATCTCATTGCAAGTCTATATGCAAACACCTAGCAGTAAATTTAGCAAATAAAGAATTAAGATGGGGGTGGAGTTGCTGCTGCAGCAGTGACAGCAGCAAGGCTGGAGTGGTTTCATTTTTTTCTCCTCTGGTTTATCTAAAGCTTTGCTCCAGCCCTGTGAACTCATTTAACCTTTTTTCATCCTACTTGGAGGACAGAGCAATGCGGATCTTTAACATTTTTGCTCCACTCAAAGCTCTAATTTAGGACTTTTGGGATTATGTTTCCTGGCACTTGGAGAAGAGAACAATTACAAACTACTTTTTATTGACTTTTCCCCATCCAAAGCCCATTTTGGGGAATGTTTGGGTCTTTTCTCCCCCCACCTGGCAGAAACCAAAAACCAAAGGCATCACCTGGGCTAACTTTTCTCCCCACTTTAGCTAGCAAAGCCAAAAGCATCTGGGGGATCCAGGTAGACAACTCTTCTGGAATTGGATCTATCATTTTGAATTTCATAGGTAACTCTCATCTCTCACCAAAGACAGCCCCTCAGCTGCTGTTTCATGCCATGTATGACTCCATAATCACCCAGAGACCAGGGTCTTGCCATCCTTCACCCCTCTCACTTGCTTTTCCCCAAAGAGCATTATAGTCATATTTCAATGAGTCAGGGTCATTCTAGTGAATTCTACCTCAGTCAATGGTGTGTCAGGGGTCCCCAAAACCACTCCCACATTCCCAGATTCACTAAAAGGACTCATGGGACACAGTATATAGATTTCCTCACAGCTAAAACACACTGAAGGGATGTAGTAAGGTTACACAGCCAGATCATAAGGAAAAAAAAGGCAAAAGAGGAGTCTGGGGGAAGCCAAGTATATGCTTCCTTATTCTTTGTCCCTCCTGAGTGGCCACACATAGTGCTACCCCCAGCAATGAAAATGCAGCAATACGTGTGTGATGTTTCTGCCCAGAGAAACAAACCCAGTGCTCAGATTTTTACTGAGCGCTGATCACTTAGGTACCCCCTGCCTAGCACATATTAAAATTCCAGACTCCCAGAAGAAAATCTTATCACTTGCACAAACGGTCTAGGTATAGCAAACCATACTTATTTAGGGCATTATTTTTGTCAGTATAAGGGACAGTTTACCAGTCAAATCTCAGAAACCAACCAAGGGTCAACCTTATGTTAACTTCTTCTTTTCTTTCCTTCCTTCCTGCCTTCTGCCCTTCCTTCCTTCCTCCCTTCCTTTCTTGAGTTATAATTCACATACCATATAATTCACCCATTTAAAGTGTACAATACATTGGTTTTTAGTATATTCACAGAGTACTACAACCATCACCAAAATCAATTTTAGAATATTTTCATAGCCCCTCAAAAGAAACCCTGTACCCATTAAGCAGTCATTCCCCACTACTCCCAACCTCTAACCCTAGGCAAGCACTAATCTAGTTTCTATATTTACAGATTTGCCTATTCTTGACATTTCATATAAACTCAGCCATACAATATGTGGCCTTCTGTGTCTGGCTTCTTTAAATTAGCACAATGTTTTCAAGGTTGATCATGTTCTAGCATGTTATCAGAACTTCATTATTTTTTGTGGCTGAATAATATTCCACTGTATGCATATACCACATTTCAAAAATAGGTTCATTAGTTGATGAACATTTGGGTTGTTTCCAATTTTTTGCTATAGTGTTACTAAGAATATCCCTGTAAAACACCTTTGTTTGAACACCTGTTTTTAGTTCTTTTGGGTGTATATCTAAGAATGGAATCGCTGGGCCATATCTGGATTTAAGATTTTGAGAAACCACCAAACTGCTTTTCACAGCAACGTAACCATTTTATCTCACCAGCAATGCATGAAGGTTCAAATTTCTCCACATCCTTGCCAACACTTGCTGTTTCCCCCAACTTTTTTTTTTTAACAGCCACTCTAATGGGTATTAAGGGGTATCTCTTTGTGGTTTTGATTTGCCTTTCACTAATGACTACTCATGCTGAGCATCTTTTCATGTGGTTATTGGCCATTTTTATATCTTCTTTGGAGAACTGTCTATTCAGATCTCTTGACCTTTTAAAAGTTTGGGTTGTCTTCTTAATATTGAGTTATAAGTGATTTTTTATATTTTAGATACAAGTCTCTTATCAGATATATGATTTATAAATATTTTCCCATTCAGTGAATGGCTTTTTCATTTCATGCTATCCTTTGCATCACAAAGAAGTTTTTAACTTTGATGAAGTTCAATCTATCTAATTTTTTAGATAAACTATGCTTTTAGTGTCATGTCTAAGATGTCATTTATGTTTTGCCTAACCCAAAGTCACAAAAATTTACTCCCATATTTTCTTCTAAGAATTAAAAAAAGGTCAGCTCCTACATTTAGGTCGATGATTCATTTTGAGTTAATTTTTGTGTATGATCTGAGGAAGGGGTTCAACTTCACTCTTTTGCATGTGAATATTCAGTTATCCCAACACCAGTTGTTGAAAAGCCTATTCTTTCCACATTGAATTTTTGTGTCACTCTTGTCAAACATCTATTGCTCATAAATGCAAGTGTTTATTTCTGGGCTCTCAATTCTATGCCATTGATCCATATGTCTACACTTGTGTCAATATTGCATTCTCTTTGTTACTGAGTTTTATGTCAAATTTTGAAATTGGGAAGGGCGAGTCCTCCAACTTTGTTCTTCTTTTCCAATATCGGCTTGGCTGTTCTAGATCCCTTAATTTCCATATGAATTTTAGGATCAGCTTGTCAATTTCTGTAAAAATAAGCCAGCAAGGGTTTTTATGGGGATTGTGATGAATCTGTGGATTGATTTGGGGAGTACTGCAATCCTAACAATATTAAGTATACCAATCAATTAAAAAGGAATGTCTTTCCACTTAAATTTCTTTCAGAAATATTCTGTAGTTTTCACAGTATTAATTTTGCACTTTGTTAAATTTATCCCTAAGTATTTTGTACTTTTTGATGCTATTGTAAATGGAATTATTTTCTTAACTTTTTTTGTATTGTTCACGTATATAGAAATACAGTTGTTTTGCATATTGATCTTGTATCTTACCGTCTTACTGAACCTGTTTATTAGCTCTAACAGTATTTTAGTGGATTCCTTAGGATCTTCTATATATAAAATAGTGTCATCTGCAAATGGAGATAGTTTTATTTCTTCTTTTCCAATTTAGATGCCTATTATTTTATTTTCTTGCTTAAATGACTGGCTAGATTAGCTTTTTTCTGTACACTTGTGCTCACAGGTTTTGTTGTTGAGCACCAGAGGAAATGAGGAATGTGAAACTTCTTTATAAAATATAAACCCTATCCAGGCAGATGCGCTTATTTTATTATTACTTATAAATTTGAGTCACGATTGGGTATTTGGATGAACAATAGAGGTCATGGCAAATCAAGATCAAGTGTCTTGGTATTGACTGTTAATGACCATGTTGGTTCCTGACCTCTCTTTGTTTAGGAAAAGATCCATTTTTCCCATTTGTTCAGTGGCTGCTTTCTTCACCTCCATGTATCAGGGAAACAACCTGGCTTCTATTTAAATCTGTGAAACCTCAGCAGGATTGGTAGAGTGATTGGGTACAAGCCAAATGCAGGGACAGTTCCTAGCATGTACAATCTCTTAAAAAGAATGATAGCCCTGGGCTTCCCTGGTGGTGCAGTGGTTGAGAGTCCGCCTGCCGATGCAAGGGACACGGGTTTGTGCCCCAGTCTGGGAAGATCCCACATGCCGCGGAGCGGCTGGGCCTGTAAGCCATGGCTGCTGAGCCTGTGCGTCCGGAGCCTGTGCTCCACAACGGGAGAGGCCACAGCAGTGAGAGGCCTGCGTACTGCAAAAAAAAAAAAAAAAAAAAAAAAAAAAGAATGATAACCCCTACTTTTTGTTATGTTATAATAAGGATTAAATGAGTTTAATATATATAAAGTGCTTAAAAGAGTGCTGGCACATAGTAAGTTCTATATAAATACTTTGTAAACTTAAAAAAAAACATGATGACTAAAAGTTCATTTAGTAATTAGCTGTAATCAGACAAGGTAGGGAGATGTGGGTTTGTTTGCTATGAACCAGGCAGTGTTTACCACGGATATGTCAGAACCTTGACAGCCATTGTTAGGACATTACCTTACCCTTCATAAGGGGGCAACTAAGCTGTGTTACTCTGGCAAGAAGGCTAGAAAGCTCAATACACCTTCCTATTACTCTACCCATCTTATGTCTTTCATCCAAAAAGAACCAACTTCTAATCAGATACATGATTAGCCACCTCAAGGTAAGAAAAATATATCATTACCTCATTCTACAGATAAGAAATCTGAAAATGGTAGGTTTAATTTAGGTGATTTCATTCCAGAGTACCCAGGAGAGATGCTAGAAATGAAAGGACCCAGCAATTTCTAGTCCAGTTATTTTCCTTCTCGGTTATCCTATTTATCCTTCTTTTCTTTTTTTTAACATCTTTATTGGAGTATAATTGCTTTACAATGTTTTGTTAGTTTCTGCTGTATAACAAAGTGAATCAATATATGTATATATATACCCCCATATCCTCTTCCTCTTGCATCTCCCTCCCCCACCCCCCATCCCAGCCCTCTAGGTGGTCACAAAGCACCAAGCTGATCTCCCTGTGCTATGTGGCTGCTTCCCACTAGCTATCTATTTTACATTTGGTAGTGTATATATGTCAATGCTACTCTTTCACTTTGTCCCAGCTTACCCTTTCCCCTTCCCATGTCCTCAAGTCCATTCTCTACATCTGCATCTTTTTTCCTGTCCTGCCCCTAGGTTCTTCAGAACCATTTTTTTTTTCTTTAGATGGCACAAATGAACCTATCTACAAAATGGAAACAGACTTACAGACATAGAGATCACACTTGAGGTTGCCACAAGGTGGGGGCGGGGAGAGGGATGAACTGGGAATTTGGGGTTGGTAGATGCAAACTATTACATTTAGAATGGATAAACAAGGTCCTCCTGTATAGCAACAGGGAACTATATCCAGTCTCTGGGATAAACCATAATGGAAAAGAATATTTAAAAAAGAATGTCTCTATGTGCAAAACTGAGTCACTTTGCTGTACAGCAGAGATTGCCACAACATTGTAAATCAACTATACTTCAATTAAAAAATAAAATATATAAAAATATTAAAAAATAAATTAAAACAATTAAAAAAACAAACTAAAAAAAAATTGAAAGTTTCTTGTTTCCACATCAATGAATTCTAACCTGGTTTACTCCCGCAACAATCTACTGAGATTCCCACATCTCTTCACTGCAATTTCTAACACCATGGCTATCAAGGTTCTTATACTTTTGTATTATACAATAACACCTTTTATTCTTGTTTGCCCTCGCTTCCATTTTTAACACTGATGATAATGTTTAATGCACCATTTTTTCTGGTTTAATTCCTACTTCTCTAGCAACTTCTTTTTATCTTCTCTGTGTGAGCTTCTTCCTTTGCTCACTCTTTTAAGTTAGAAATTCTGTGTTTGGCCCTCTTCCCACATCACACACCCCTCTTGGGTAATTTCACACAATTCTCTGACTCCAAATATCATTGATATATTGATGACTTTGACATCTCTACCTCCAGGCCAGATCTCTCTACTGAAATCTAGATCAAAACCAAATATCATTTATTATTCTGGCAATTTGCTTCTCAGAGGACAAGGACTAACACAGAAAAAGAAACCCGAGTTTCATCCTTGGTTACCAATATTCAATCCATTGTCAAATTGTGTCATTTTATCTCCTTAATATTTCATAAACTGTCTACTTTTTTCCCACTCCTACTGAAACTTAGCTTAGGCCAATATCATCTTTCACTAGAACCCAGTCCTGACCATTGTCCTGGTCTCCATTCTTGTGATACTCAATGCAGTATTTACACTGTGTCCAGAATGATACTTTTAGCACAAATCTGATCATGAATTATCAATTACTCAATCATAAAACAAATAAGTACGTTGTTCAATCTGAAGAACAGAGAGAAAATAAAGATTGAAAAAAAATAAACAGAGCCTCAGTGACCTCTGAGATACTATTAAGTATTGTAAGAAATTTAAAAATTATGAACTAATACACACAACATCACAGATAAATTCTAACAACATTATTTTGAGCAGGAAAAAAGCCAGACACAAAAGAGTCGATGCTGTATGATTCCACTTTTTTGAAGTTTCACAATAAGTAAAACACATGTATTGTGGAAAAAATAAGAAAAATGCATGAATTAATTTTATGTTGAGAAAACTTAAGCCTAGAAATGTATATTCATTCATAAATACTGAATCATACTAGATAGCAATGAAAATGATGCAACACCTACACATACAACAAACATAATATTGAGTTAAAGAGGTCAAACACAAAATCATAAATCCTGAATGATTCAATTTGTATAAATTTCAAAACTAGGTAAAAATTAACCATAACATTTAGCAACACAAAACTGGGTGATCAAAGTATAAAGAAAGGCAAGATGGTGATTTATTCTATAAAAGTCAACTTTATGGCTATTTTGGAGGATAGAGATAGAAGGGGTTGTGACTGAGGAGGGGTTGAGAGTTTTGGTGATACTTTGTTTGATTTGGGTAGTGGTGACATGGGTGTTCACTTTATAACAATGAAGCTGAAAATACTGGTTCAATCAATGTGTGTATTTGCTCAATGTAAGTTCCATGGAAATATGGACTGAACAAAAATATTTCTCTTCTTCAGTGCTTTATCTCTAGCATCTAGCACATAATGAGTACTCAATAAATATTTGGGGATTAAAAACATGAATGAATGAATGAATGAACTGAGCATCCATTCTGTGTTCAGCATCCAGCTAGTGGATGTTGCTATGATACTCAAGTTACTGATAATCTTGTTCCTGAGAAAGAGGAATATCTGCAACACGCATAGAACAACTAGTAAATTCCCAAATAAACTTTTGATTTACTTTTCATTTTCCAAGGTCATTATCTCATTGTTCTACTTTATTAATCTCCACCATAAAAACATATTTAGAAATTTCCTATTTTATTAGTGGTGACAGATTTGGCACTCCATTTTTGCAAACATGAGTTTCCTATGATTATGTTATCTTCTTATAAAATAAAAGAGGCATGAAATAGTACCACATTTGTGAAAATGCACTGATTTTTAAATTAGTATTTATCAATGACCCCTCTTAACAATGCTAATAAAGGTATAACGTGATAGGTAAATAATCAACTTGTTTATTTGAATTATAAATAGATTATAATTCATGTTTCTACTAGTTATTACCTTCTATTTTGCCAAAATTCTTTCCTTAGCTATAACCCAGCCCTCTGCTTGTTTTCAAATATCCAGATGTTTGCTCTCCTAGGAGAAACTATATCAAAAGACAAATAAGTAGGTTATTGTCAATAGAATAGTACCTATAAATTACATTATATTTTCTATTCCATTTTCCTGTCCCTTTGTTTATAATGGAGTTTCAAAAGTAAATAGACTCAATACCATCAAACCCAACAATGCTAAATGTCAATTCAGTGAATAGAAAATAAACAAATGTCATTTTAGTTCATAAACATATTCACCTAATGACATTTTAATGGATTTTAAAAATAGCTCTTGCACATATAGCTTTTTTTTTTCCCAAAAGAAGGAATAAGCTACAAGGGGCTGTTCCCATTTATTATAAATTGTGAAACTGCAAATCAGAAAGAGGAGACCCAAGCATTTAGAAAAGGTAAATGTATCTTAATGCATACTATCTCTGACATTAACAAGTATTAAAGAGAAAGTAAACATTATCAACAGCAAATGTATTAATAGTGCTTGGTTATAGAATTTAGAGCAATGTTATTAGTATTGCATTCCACAGACAGTAAAAAAAAATTGTTCTTCATTAATGGTGACTATGATATTATTAAACATGAAAACATAGTTGATAAAAATAAGTTTCGGGCTTCCCTGGTGGCGCAGTGGTTGAGAGTCCGCCTGCTGATGCAGGGGACACGGGTTTGTGCCCCGGTCCGGGAAGATCCCACATACCGCAGAGCCGCTAGGCCCGTGAGCCATGGCCGCTGAGCATGCGCGTCCGGAGCCTGTGCTCTGCAACGGGAGAGGCCACAACAGTGAGAGGCCCGCGTACCGCAAAAAATATATTAAAAAAAATAAGCTTCAATTACCCTTATCTTATTAGGTAAATGAAGTACACGACAAAACCTACATTCATTATTTTCCTAACCCTCATATTTACACTGCCCCTTTGCTATAACCTTAAAGTAGGATTCTTTCTACAGCCTATTCATAGATGGGAAAAGATGGGTAAAGGAAAAGTGGGTTGCTAAGAGTAGATAAAAGGGTAGATAGATACAAGGTCAGCATTAGAAGAGGTAGAGACAAGCTACAGACCTTGTCCAATTTCAATTTAGTAAACAACTGAATACTCATGATATTTCTAGTATGTGCTTAATAAGTGTTTGTTGAATGTTTTGTGGTGGAGGTCCTAAAGTTGGGTATTCAGTGAGTTGTCTACATCTTTAAGGCCAGCAGAGAGATCACAGTTGAAATTGTGAAGCCTGATTTTAATCCCCTTTGTGTAATAGTATTAGATGAACTGACATTCTATTAAGCTGCACACATCTCAACCACTGTATTTTTGCTTTACTCTGCCTTCTTTCTCAAAGAAAATAAAATTTTTACTTAAATCAGGTTTGTAAAATTCAACATTTTTAGGTGCACAGCTTCGTGAACTGTGAAAAATTGATAAAGTCAAATAAACCACAACCACGATCAAGATGTAGGATATATATTTCTTTTCTATGTTTGTAGTCAAATATACGTCCCATCCTAAGCCCCTAGTAACAACTGATCTGTTCTCCATCCCATAGTTTTGCTTTTATTCAGATCATCATAAAAATGGAATCATAGAATATATAGCCTTTTTGAGTCTGGTTTCTTTCACTTAGCATAATGCTTTTGGGATTGATCCATGTTACTGCTTATTTCAGTAGGTTATTCCTTTTTATTGCTGCGTAGTATTCCTTTTATAGATATATCACACATTGCTCATCTAGTCACTAGTTAATGCATATTTTGGGTTAATTCTAGTTTTTTGTGATTATGAATTAATCTGCTATATATATTTATGTACAAGTTTATGTGAGGACATGGGTTTTCATTTTCTGTTGGGCAATATTTAAGAGTGGGATTGCTGAGTCATATGATAAGTGTATGTTTAACTTTATCAGAAACTACCAAACTGTTTTCCAAAGTGACTTTATCATTTTGCATTCAGTTTTAGTTGCTCAACATTCTTGCCACCATGTTCTCCCCCATTCTAATAGGTGTCAGTTTGTGTTTTAAATTTGCATTTCTCTAATCACTAAGGATGTTGATAATCTTTTCATGTGCTTATTTGCTATTTGTATCTCTGCTATGATGAAGTGCCTTATCAAGGAAAATACTCTTTAAATGAAAAGGGAAAAATGAATTTGGTACATGTTGGGATTCCTGTGTAGCCTAATCTCCTCTTCTCTGAGAACTACTCTCCTCCTGGGATGGCTCCTGGCAGCCATGTTTGTATTATGTGACAGATATTTGGAAGGGCGCTCACTCACTCTTCTCTTATGACAGATATTTGTAAGGGTGCTAACTACCTTATTTTGACCCTATACTGTTATAGGGTCCGTGTATAAATGGAGACACTCTGAAGAGCGAGAGAGAGAGAAAAAAAAAAAAAACAGCTGCAGAGAGAAAATCATATCTGAAACTATGTGACTCCAGAGAGAGAGAGAGAGAGAGATGGTTTCTGGTAGCTTTACAGTTTTGGAAAGTATCTCATGAGGCCTAGAATCACTGATTCCTGTGAGATAAACTTATACCCTTCCCATAAATGTCCCCTTTCTGTTAAGCAAGCTTAGATTAGCTTTGTTCTATAATATTTCTTTCCCTTGCCACCAAATAGTCCTTGGCTAAAATAACAAAAATATATTTATGAATGAATAAAAAAGGAGAATACTTAAAATTGAAAGGATTTCAAGTTTTACATGTGATGAATTGTTTATTAGACAAAAATGCATCAAAGTATTGAAGGCTGCCAGGCCCACAGCTCCTTTCTGAGCATTCCTCGGTACGATATGTTGTCCCATGGGCTTGCAACACAGAGCCGCAGCTGGTTTGATCTGATACTGATCTCTGAAACAATGACAACAATCTGAAAACTGGACAGCAATCTATGGGGTAGCTTGGATTACAATATGAAGCAATAAAGATTCTCTATATTGTATGATAATTGGCTAAACCAATAATACCTTATTGTGGAAGAGTCTAAACATGAGAACAGAGGAAAAGCTAGTCAGGAGCTGCAGGATCAGCAGAAGCAGAGAGAGAGAATAGTTAAGTCACCATTATATTGAAACACTAGTATGGAGAGCAGCTTACTATAGAGAGCATCTCACATCTGAGGAGATGCCCACTGGCCTTCAGGTACTAATGACACTGCAACAACTGGACAGTTTTCTTTTCCCTTACTGACTCATGGAAACTCACAAAACACCACCAGTAATGAAGGTAACCTATATAGGTCTTTATTACTTCAGTTTGACTATATTCTTGCATCTGTAAAGAGTATAACTAACACTTTCTGAAATCAAGACAACGAAATACAAGATCTAAATATGAAGTCCTGCATTTAGGTTTGAATAATGAAATGTATAAGGCATGTTATTTTACCAATCTATGTGGGTAAAAGATCGGATACTGAAACGACTCTAAGCTCATATAAAATAGCAGTAGGCAGTGGCTTGCAAAAAATAATTATGTAAGCCTGAATCAATAGAAAGATAATATCCAGAACCATGGCAGTAATGAGTTTCCTTTAACTGGTCAGAATGGGTCAGAAGCATGGTTTTAAGTTCTGAGTTATATATTTTAAAAATCCTCTTGATATACTAGAGGTATATTCAGAGAAGAATAAATAGAATGGTGAATGATAAATCATGCCACTGGAGAAGAACTGAGGGAGATTAGCTTCGGAACGAGAAGCTTAGAAGAGTATATGGCTGGTGTCTTCATATGTATGAATAAATAAAGATAGAAGATGTGTTTTGTGTACATCTAGAGGAAAGAAGTCAGGAATAGATTAAAATTATAAATAGATTTCACATGAATAGAATGAGCACTTAATAACTAGAATGGCTCAAAAATAGAAACAGGATCGCTTGTAATGTAATAATATTCCCAAATCAGACAGGAATCAGTCTGAGATATTTGGAAAAGAAATTCCCTTCTAGGCCTGAAATCCTTATTTAAGTAAATATTATTCTTGGAACCAATTTTCTCTTCTCCTAGATGCTTAGCTCTTTGAGGGCAATAACTTGGCTTCTACTGTGTTTTATATCCAGGTTCTGAATGTAATCCTTGCAAAAATATTCATTAATGTTTTTAAATGACCTTTCATATTGTGTCCTCTCTCTCATCTCTCCTCTGCCAAACAAACATATCATATAAAAATACCAATGAACAGAAAATACTGATGCCTGTTCTTTTGAAAGAATAGATTATTTCTGTCATACTTTCCTTCAAGGCTTCTTAACATTTGTGCTTCTCTGCAAAGAGGTCCAATGAGAGTCTGCTGCTCAATGAATGGACTGTCATTCCCATAATACATCATAAGACATTCTGCTGGCAGGAGCAGGGGGTCAGGAACTGCCCTTTTCAAAAACTTTAATGAAAAATAATATACCGATCAACTTTATGTTAAAGAGGCTCAGATGCAAAGCAAGGCAACAAGCTCAGATGAAAAGCTAGGTCCCTGCCTATGAATGAAAGATAGATTTCCTTTTTTTTTTTGCGGTACATGGGCCTCTCACTGCTGTGGCCTCTCCCGCTGCGGAGCACAGGCTCTGGACGCGCAGGCTCAGCAGCCATGGCTCACCGGCCCAGCCGCTCAGCGGCATCTGGGATCTTCCCGGACCGGGGCACGAACCCGTGTCCCCTGCATTGGCAGGCGGACTCTCAACCACTGCGCCACCAGGGAAGCCCAGATTTCTTTTTAATATCTCTACAAATCAGTGGAGGGGAGGGAAGAAGTCATGTCCTGAAACAATCACAGGACTGGGAGAAAAGAAACTCTGGATTTAATATCCCCAATGAATCTCATCTCAGGCAAATTGCTTCATTTCTCTGTGCCTCAGTTTCTTTATCACCTAGTGACTCCCTAACACCTGATCTCAGGCACTGGTAGATTGCTCAGTGTCACAGCCTCCTAAGCGTAAGAAGAGAAGACGGTTTCCCAATAAAAAGAGATCTGGTTCCACTTATATAGACACCCACTAACGCTTTTATCTCCTTCAGCAGTATCCATTTCTCTCTCCTTGTCTACTATAATGCACTATACTACACTACACTATAATATACACAGATTGGGAAAATAATAAGGCTTAATTAAAAGCTAAAGGAACATCAGCAACCAAACTATGTATCATAGAGGGCTAAAGGCTTATGCTAACCACATGATGTTTAGCAATTAATACATTATATTCAGCAATAATATATTTAGCAATAAGAATAACCATTATTAAATATTTTTGCTCAGAACTAATTGTTATAACATTCCTAGTGTCCCAGGGATTTCTATCAGCTTATTATAAGGCCCTCTTAATTTCGTACAGATCTGAGTCTGAGTCTTGGATCAATGAATGACATGTAAGCTGTGCAAGTTTTGGTAAGTTATTTCACCTCTCTGGCTCTGTTTCCTATCTGTAAAATGGGTATACTAAGACCCAATTCACGGGTATGTAAAATACCTAGCACAGGCCTTGGTACTTGATAGGCCCTGCTTGAGTGATATTTCCATTTCTCTTGTTTCAGGTGCTTGGATCTTGTTTCAGGATACCCTATTTAAAGCTATTACTATTTGACTCCTCCAAGCCCTTCTCTTCTATCTCAAGCTTCTCTTTAAAACATTCCTGGCTCGCATAGCACAGGGAGATCAGCTCGGTGCTTTGTGACCACCTAGAGGGGTGGGATAGGGAGGGTGGGAGGGAGGGAGACGCAAGAGGGACGAGATATGGGAACATATGTATATGTATAACTGATTCACTTTGTTATAAAGCAGAAACTAACACACCATTGTAAAGCAATTATACTCCAATAAAGATGTAAAAAAAAAAAAAACATTCCTGGCTTAATCATGACTCCTATAGACCACTTTAGCCTATACCTGTACTGTCCATCACTTTAATACACACTGGTATTTTTAAAAGCAGTCCTGTGGATTTCTATTTTCCTTTTAAAATCCTTGAGGGCCATTTTAAAATTGTGAAATAAAAGAAACACTCCAGAACCTCTCTACGAAAATTGAACATCAGTCCTTTTGGAAATAGAAACATGTTTTCACAAGGAATAATGCTACCTGTTCTCCCTACCTTATAAGACAGCTGTGAGGATAAAAAAGGTAATAGAAGTGAAACTTTTAATAACTTTCAGGAGTAGATAAAAACTACTATTTAAATGGAAGGATCTGCTCTTCAATCAACTGGGAAACTTTATTTTTCTGACAATAAGTGTGAAGCCCCATAGCAATTAAAATTATCTTTCTAGCTTGCCACATTAAATGTCCCTTTCATTGTGTTTCTATATAGCCCATTTTGGTTGTATTCACTATCAGCAGCTAGTGATTACTGAAGCAGTCATTGAAGTAAGAAACCCTTCGGCAGCTTTGCAGGAACTTAATAGCAAGCTCCTCATTACACAGAGTAAATTCTGATTCTGGATAAAATGAAACCACAGTGAAAATATCTTTAATGGGGAAGAAAACAACAGTGTTTGCTTTGTCCTCTGTTTCTCTGCATATATTGTCGTGACAGGACTATAGCAAGAGGACAGTGGATGTTTGGTTCCCATTCCAATGAGGTATTCAAATAGGAACAATTCTCATATCCATGATAAACAGCTTTATTGCTAAGAACTGCCATGGAAAGTGCCAGAGGATCTCTTCACCCCATTTTTAATATGAGGTCCATATATGGAGATGCTCTAACTCAGTAACACTAGGATATGCAGTTTGAGCTCTATTTTTAGTTGTGACATGGGGTTATTAAGTCACCTACCTGCTCTGTCTCCAACTTTATTCCTTACTTTAATGAATTTGTCAGATCCCAGAATTAGGGGTGATGGCAATGGCAGAGAACAAAGTGACAACCTCTGAGAAGTACAGTGACTTTGATTCTATTCATTCATTCACTCATTAAACTTGTATTAAGTATTTATTATGTCTTACGCATTATATTAGGTATTAGCATACAAAGATGACTTGGAACCCCAAGAGATCATTTCTTAAGGAGGTTATAGCCATTTAATCAGTTTCTTATGCAGTCTACTAGGTCTAAACACAACATCAATATACTTAAATATATGGAAAGTGCAATGGAAGTTCAGAAGGAACAGAACCTAAGTTGGTCTGAAATAATCAGATGGGGCTTAAAAGAATAGAGAATTGTCAGGTGAATAGCTGGGAGAGGTTGGAGGAATAGATAATTTTCACAGAGGTAAAACAGAATGTGCAGAGGCAGGGTGGCCCAAGAAAACAGTGTATTTATGAAATTTCATCTAGTTTTCTATTCCCATAGTATCACATAGTCCGTGCTCTCACCAGATAAGTCAAATTAAATACACACACACACACACACACACATACTGCCAGCCATGTGGAGTGACTCTGGCATGGTTCTTTTATAAAATTAGGTTTGGTTCAAATGAAATCCAGCTGCAGATGAAGAGGAATTTTAATGACTTTCAGAACTAAGACAACTCAGACTACTGATGTTTACTTTCCACAGGTGCACTGGCACTGCCGTATCTGTCAAAATGGAAATAAGTGGGTAAAACTGTACAAACAAAGATGGATAGTATATAAATAAAACTTAAGTCTTCTTTTAGCCCTGAGATTCTGTATGTTATGAAATGGAATTTTATGAACTTAAAAAAGAATAATGGTTAAGAGATATGAGAATTAAATTGCAAAACTTAAATTACAATTGAAAATGGCATTTCTCCTTCTCCAATGGTATAAGGCTACCCTTTAGAAGCAAAGACAATGACTACTGAACTACTGTTATATAAATTAGGTATTTTGAGTTGTTTTTTCCTATGGTGAGATATATTTGATGAATCTATTATCTCTACCATTAGTAGCCAATGACAAGTATTTGCAGGGGAAGGTACATTGAATTAAATTAAGTTCATTATGTGCTAGGGTATGTATGATATGGTATGTATGTATGTATCATTTAACCCTCACAATAGCTCTAAGTGATAGGTGCTATTATTTACTTGTTGTTGTTGTCAGTTAGTATGTGTGTGTGTGTTTTGTTTTAGAAAATAGAGGCAGACAAATGTTGGGTCACTCATCTAGTAATTGAAGAACCAGACCTTAAGTTTAATGCTTGTGCTCTTACCTGACACATCATGCTATCAAGCTGTAATGAGGCAGAAAGTTGATCAGGATAAGGGGCATAGACAATAGCCTAGTACTATAGAAGCTAACATATTTTCAACTCCTCTCCCACAATTTTTTTATGTTAATCCTTCTCTTGAGGCATATTTGTTCAAAACATGCCTCTCATCGTCCTTGTTCTCTCTATTGCTCTGATCTGTTATACCTCCTACTTATAATCAACTTCTCTAAGTAACATATGTTCCTTAAATATGCCCTACCTCTTCCCAGAAATATTGGACCCACCCAATCATCTGACGTCAGAATTCTGGTAGCATTTATTGTCTGTACTGCTAATTTAGCACTCATTATACATACAGATATTTATCAGATTATTTGTAATGATTGTACGTACACATCTTGTAATACTCTGTATTCCCTATGTCTAGTCCAGTGATTTACAGAGGTAACTATTCAGTTATCTTTGCTGATGACTATGGCAATCAAAGAATAGTTAATTGGACCTTGGCTTCCTTAGCACTTTAGGTACTAACTCATCTAGGAACACAATTCTTCTACCTCACTATTTATTTCTTTATAGATATCGTTCTGGAAAATGATACTTCATACATGTTTAATATATAACAATAATTAAGTACAAGAAAACAACTTGAGGTATCAATGCTAAAAAGTAAATAAAACTAGCCCAAAGGAAATAGTTGCCATTATTTCAGAATTGCATTGAATTGTTATCTTACCAGAGGATATATTGCCTTTTCCAGTTTCCTTTTGCATTTTCTTTGTTACCCTTTTTGACAACGTCACAAAAGGGTTGAGGTCCAAATATGACAGATGTTATGTGTCTGATTAGTTCATTAGATGAGGAAAGGTATTCAGGCTGTGTCTATAGATAGTGCATGAACCAGACTGTGACATTACTGGTATGTTCATTTAGAGTGTTGATATGACGGATGCTGATGACCATGGTTAAATCCATTGGGAAAACTGCCAAACTGAAGTAATCATCAGAATTTGGGCCATTTGGAGGTCATGGATGTTTACTTTTTTCAGTATTTTTAGAGAATTTAGCTCTTCTTTTGGCTCTAACATTCTAATTTGTCCAATTTGAGACTTCTCTAGATTACAAAACTCCATGCAAATAGCCATAGAATAACTGATGTAAAGGGTAATAGGCAAATACATATAATTTTATATGTAGGAGTTGTTTTTCCTGAAAGCTTTTACCAAAAGTGGTAATGACTACCAGATAATTAAGTCTAGGTCTATAGGAAAAGTTTCTCAGATATATGGTTTAACCAAAACTGGTTTTCTCCTACTACCTCCCTTCTTGTTTTATGTTGAAAAATGTTCTTAAAGGAAAGGCCAGGTGATAATTTGGTTTGCTGATAGCCAATCAATAGATTTTTCTTCTCCTGGAAAACTGTCTTTATATAACAGGAGGAAAAATGAAAAGCATTCCAAGTATAACATTTCTTTCTCCAAGTTCTATGATTCAGTTAAGTCCTTACTCACAAGTAGAAACAACAGTAAGTCTTCATATGAAATAGAAGATTGCAACTTTTACTTCCAAGGATATCCCAGTCAGTTGGGGAGTGACAAGAATAATCAAACTTTGCGCTTGACATAACTTTAGGCAGTTTTGACAAGGACATCTAGGCCCTAAACTTATGTGAACTTCTCACACTTTAACTTGTTTATTCCCTCTTAGACCTCCACCTCATGTGCAAACATTTTCTGCTTCAGTTTTCCTGTTATTGCAATATTTGATGTAATTTGTTAAGCTTCAAGATTCCTCTAGCAGGTTTTAGCAACTCCCCTTCCTCTTTCCCAGCCATCTATCCAACAGTCTCTGCTTATGTGCTTTCCTTGGCTTGGTCTTTGAGTGACCTCCTATTGCAATAGCCCCCCTTAATAAAGCCTTTCCTTACAAAAGTCTGAACTTGCATGTATTGGGGGTCGTGAGGGGCTTTTAGGGGGTGGGACTTAGATGAGATAAACTACCATATTCTATAGTTTCCCCACAAATAAACCAGGCCTCAGTTTCTCATCTCTAAAATGGGAATAATGATTTCTTCCTATTTCTACCAGACAGATGTATTCAGGGTGACACATGAGAAGACATATTTGGCCATGAGCCATTTGAAAGTCTGGTGCTGTATTAGATAATTACAAGTTATCATTACTATACCCATTAATATCAATGATGTTTTCTTTTAATCCAGTGATTTTCCAAGTGTGGTCGTTGGAGGTCCTTGGTCCAGCAGCCACAGAATCATTTGGGAACTTATTAGAAATGTAAATACTTAGTTCCCACTTTAGACCCATTAAATCAAAAACTCTGAAGCTGAGGCCCAGTTATCTGTGTCAAGCCCTCCAGCTAATTTTGATGCCTACTCAAGTTTGAGAACTTAATAATCAAAGTATACCAGTAGTTTGCAAAAAAAATTTTTTTTTGCCAAGGGTTTTGAAAACGTTTGTTTAAGACACCAGTTGCATTTACACACACCTAAAAATAATGCCTAAATTCCTGGAAAGTCATTCATTTTAAAGCATTCAAATATATATATTCGTTCTGGTAGATGATGTAGATGTTTAACTCATTTCTTATTCTTTACTTATTTCCTTGCTTCTTGAAGAGATGTGAATGAACACAAAAGGCACAATTTCTAAAACAGAGCCCTGGAATTCTCACATCCTACTCTCATCATGATAAAAAATTCACTATTGATGAATGACTTCTG
Organism: Tursiops truncatus; assembly: GCF_011762595.2. Classification (NCBI taxonomy): domain Eukaryota; kingdom Metazoa; phylum Chordata; class Mammalia; order Artiodactyla; family Delphinidae; genus Tursiops; species Tursiops truncatus. Next base: position 32,811,842 of record NC_047055.1, read on the forward strand.
TACTCCGTGAGACATCAAGCCCTATTAGTCACTCATTTATGCAATTTAAATGCTGGATTTGGTTTTTCAGTGCTGCAGACCCATTACCGAAGAGGGCCCAGCTGTTACCTTTTTGCTTCAGGGACATTCTCTGCAAATTCAATGGGTTTTGCTTCAATTCAGAAAATGGAAAGTATTAGGTTTGTAACAATAATTATATCTCTCTCCACAGCTCTTATACTATCAAGCAAGAGAGGAGAGTAGTAGTAATTGGTTAGATTCATCAGAAGAGCACATTTATTCTTAAAACATCTTTTTGCAGTGGGCAAGTGTCCACTGAACAGATGGGCCAACAGGCACAATGTCAGAATTATATGAATACCTAACATTTGGGTGGCACTGTTGAAAACACATTCAATAACTATCTTTTCCACATTTATGTTCACAAAATCTCTTAGGTTAGGTTAAGACTGGTGACCCAGAGTTTGGGCAAATAATATCCCTTTCTTTTGACTCAATATTTTCTTCCTAAAGTGGAGGCAGTGGGAAGACTTATGTAACTGATAATGGGGAACAAATTCTCACAGAGAAAAAAGGTTCCTTCGTACATTTAACTCCTTCTAACACATCTCTAAGCATTCTTTCATTTTTAGCAAATGATATTTTTCACTCCTCTTCAGCTGCTCCAAGTGTATGGGATGGCTAGACACCCACTCCTATCAACAACCAAAAGTAGCCTGGCATAGGTTAAAATGAGAAAGAATGTGGAGGAAATGCTCACATATTGGAGTGGATGGGGGTACCTAGGGGATAAAAATACACAAGTCAAAATACTGAAAGGAAAGAAAAGAGCTCAAGGCTCCTGGCCCGTTTTATGTTTTCTATGTGCTAAGATTTCTCAGTTTTGAAGCATAAAACCCTTTTACTTTTTGGAAGTCATGCCTAACATTAAAGGGTAGTGTTCCCCTACTTTTTGGGGGGCTGTGGTAGGAGTTGCTTTACCTGAAAGCTTTAAGATCAGCAAGAGATTTGTTGTGCATGTATGGTCAGGACAGGGTAGAGGGGGAGGAGGGGACACACAACACCAACACCTAGGGCTAAAACTAAAATCACTGACATGGGATGTGGATGCTGTGGCTGACATGTTCCTTTTGGAAGCTGGCAAAATGGAGTAAGGGTTGGAAGGAACTTAAAGATATAGAAAAGATCTATTACATTACTTATCTCAGATTTATTAGCAATTTCAACAGGAAGGTAGAGCCTATTGTTAAAAGGCAGCATACTTCTCTAAAGAATTTAAACATTCCAATAATGGATTCCATTAAGATATGGACTTCCTAGCTCAATTGCCTGGACAAATTCATTGGACATGCCTTAGGAGACCCATGATATTTGAGCAAGTGTGAAACAACCAACAATCTACCTGCCTTTCTCTAGGTAGCAACTGGGATTTTCTTTTCAACCTACAATAGTGCCTGACATTTCCAAAGGTCAAACTGTCACTTAAAAAGAAAAAGCATTAATTGTATTAAAATGACTGAAGTTCGATGCCAATTTCTCAAAGTGGTAGCAAGCATTTAGCGATGAATAATGTGTACATAAAGACAAAACTTCATCTAGTAAGTTTTACCTTATTCTGACCTATTACTTTTGAGGATATGGGGAGGGGGAAGGGTAAGCTGTGACAAAGTGAGAGAGTGGCATGGACATATATACACTACCAAACGTAAAATAGATAGCTAGTGGGAAGCAGCCTCATAGCACAGGGAGATCAACTCGGTGGTTTGTGACCAGCTAGAGGGGTGGGATAGGGAGGGTGGGAGGGAGGGAGACGCAAGAGGGAAGAGATATGGGAACATATGTATATGTATAACTGATTCACTTTGTTATAAAGCAGAAACTAACACACCATTGTAAAGCAATTATACTCCAATAAAGATGCTAAAAAAAAGGCACTTTTTCAACCTTCAAAAAAAAAAAAAAGAAAGAATGAAGCACAATTCTTACAAGGATGAGAACCTGGCTTTACCATTACCATTTGATTCCTTCACAGATTCTTTATCCACACTAGTCTCTCTGTGACACTCTGATCATCATTTTATACTAGTTGTGAAAAGAGTTGAAAGCTTATTAGTCATGATCAAGTTACTTAAACGCTTGAGCCTCAGTCTTTTCCTTTGAAAAAAATGAATAATAAAGAAGGTTTTAGAGTCGGATCGACCTGAATTCAAATTTTGACTCTGCCTTTTTAGGTGAATCACATAACTTCTATGAACATCAGTTCCTAATAATATCTACTACATGTGGAGGTTTTTTGAGATTAAATGAGATAATGTATGTGATACATGTAGCACTTAGCATATAATAGATGTCCACTTAATGTTATCTGCTTCTATGATGATGATAAAAGAGGATGAAAAGATGATTATGAGGATGGTGATACTACCTGTCCTGCTTTCTCCACTAGAAAGTGGAGAGCACTCTACAAAAAATAAAGGAGGGTCAGTAATAATTTGTCAAGCAGTATATAAGATCTTCCAAGGGAAAAGGTACATCCTTTACTTGGGTAAAGATATTCTCACAGCTTCTATCACTGGACTAGACACAAGTTATATGCTCAATGTGTAGCCAACTATATAATGATTATATAGAATGCTTGTATGCTGATGAGGGTAACCCATTAGAGAAGGAAACATTGATGGTGAAGGTGAGAAGTGTTGAAATCATGTCTCTAAACAGGGAAGAGGGAATGAGATTTAGTGTGCAAATGGAGGAGCTGAGCTATCTAGAAGCACTTACAATTTATCTATACTAAAATAAGAGAAAATGGAGTATTGTATATAAGCACAAATGCAAGCAGATATGTCGATGTGAAAGAAGGAGCATATAAAGGTTCTCTTCTGGTGGCTTCATAGGAAGATCTGAAGATGATGGAGGAGGTGTTAGAGATTCAAATAGAGAGATCAACATGTGAAATAATCACCAGTTAGGACTGAATCAACAACTAGTACTGAATATTAAGTTCTGGGAAAATCCTGTTTTAAGATTACAAAGAGGCATACCTCATTTGTTGACCGTTCAGTTAGAACTAAAGAATGAATATTCATTGAGAACCAAATAAATTGTCTGTGTATTGTACCCAATTGTATACTGAGTGAGAATCCTATCTCATGTTCCTCATTAAAGTGAGAAAACATAAGGCCAAAATGAGACATTTTTAAAAGTACTAATTTTATATAAAGTATTTTTTTCTAATATTTTCTCAGTGACATGGCTTTTGAAAAGATGTTGGAGGTTTCACCTTATTCATTTCATCTATTCTTTTTCTTAGTAGAGGTGAGAAGAAAGGATACAGTATGTCTAAGTTTAAAAGCAGCTAAAACAAACTTATTCCATGAAACTTAAGCCGTTGAGGTGATATGAGGGCTGCTGTCTATTTGCAATGGTGTGCCTCTGTGTTGGAAATTGGAGTTTTGTTTCTGAAATGAAAATTGTGTTCTGCTTTCACACTATCTAAAGAGGAACATGGCCACTTGGGGTTGGGATATCAGATTGACTGATGATAGGAATGAAAAAAAAAGTATGTTCTAAGTGAAACAGTACATGTACTCTGAAATAAAGAATTTATAAATGTCATGGCTTGAAACCATTATATCCATTATAAATTTTGGTTACACTGAACTGGGAAACATAGTTTTACTAAGTGAATATTTCCTTATGCCATCATATTCACTCTTCATATAAGCATAACTTTGGCATTATTTACTTATATGGCTGTTTTTCACTATTTAATATTATTGTATACTTGACTTCAGATTTTATATTCCTCTTAATTTCTTTTAGTTCATTTTATTATTCTTTAACTAGTTTTTTTTAACATCTTTATTGGATTATAATTGCTTTACAATGGTGTGTTAGTTTCTGCTTTATAACAAAATGAATCAGCTATACATATACATGTACCCCATATCTCCTCCCTCTTGCATCTCTCTCCCTCCCACCCTCCCTATCCCACCCCTCTAGGTGGTCACAAAGCAATGAGCTGATCTCCCTGTGCTATGAGGCTGCTTCCCACTAGCCATCTATTTTACATTTGGTAGTATATATAAGTCCATGCCACTCTCTCACTTCGTCCCAGCTTACCCTTCCCCCTCCCTGTGTCTGAAGTTCAATACTTACTTCATAGTGCTCAATCTTTGTTTTAAATAATTAAAGGGGTAAGAAGATACTTTTCTCTGATTTCAACGGACTATGTATGCCACAGATTGATATAAAGTATCCCTATTTTTATCATTTTGTAAATAATTTATCATTTACATTTTCTTTTTTACCTTGATTTGGGGCTTATTTAACAAAGTGGCTTTGTTTTTTTAATTGTTTATTTTTTTAATTGGGGTATAGTTGCTTTACAGTGTTTTGATAGTTTCTGCTGTACAAAGAAGTGAATCATCTATATGTATACATATATCCCCTCCCTCTTGGACCTCCCTCCTCCTCCCTGCCATCCCACCCATCTAGGTCACCACAGAACACCGAGCTGAGCTCCCTGTGGTATATAGCAAGTTCCCACTAGCTACCTATTTTACACGTGGGAGTGTATATATGTCAACCCCAGTCTCCCAATTCATCCCACTCCCCCTCTCCCATTGTGTCCACATGTCCATTTTCTACATCTGTGTCTCTATTCCTGCCCTGCAAATATATTCATTTGTACCATTTTTCTAGATTCCACATACATGCATTAATACATGGTATTTGTTTTTCTCTTTCTGACTTACTTCACTCTGTATGACAGACTCTAGGTCCATCCACATCTCTACAAGTGACCCAATTTCGTTCCTTTTTATGACTGAGTAATATTCCATTGTATATATGTACCACATCTTGATCCATTCATCTGTCGACAGACATTTAGGTTGCTTCCATGTCCTGGCTATTGTAAATAGTGCTGCAATGAACATTGGGGTGCATGTGTCTTTTTGAATTATTCTTTTCTCTGGGTATATGCTCAGTAGTAGGATTGCTGGATCATATGGTAATTCTATTTTTAGTTTCGTAAGGAACCTCCATACTGTTCTCCATAGTGGCTGTATCAATTTACATTCCTACCAACAGTGCAAGAGGGTTCCCTTTTCTCCACACCCTCTCCAGCATTTATTGTTTATAGATTTTTTGATGAAGGCCATTCTGACCAGCACGAGGTGATACCTCGTTGTAGTTTTGATCTGCATTTCTCTAATAATTAGTGATGTTGAGCATCTTTTCCTGCGTCTCTTGGCCAGCTGTATGTCTTCTTTGGAGAAATGTCTATTTAGGTCTTCCACCCATTTTCAAGGGGACGGGAGGAATCCCTGCATGACCAGGTAGGACGTGGGAGGGAAATGGGGGGGAGAAAAGTGGAGGTGGGATAGGACTGGCACCCCTGAGGTGGGGATGGGGGAGGGGAGAGGTTCCCATGCTCAGAGGGACCCACTCACAGCGAGGGGATCAGTGGGAACAGAGAGGGACCTTCAGGGGATCAGGGGATCAAAGGGGAAGGTGGCCAACGTCTTCTCTGGCTGCTTGGGTCCCAGAAAGCCTGCTGGGGTCCTGGGCCTGAATTCCCAACCTCCAGAGCCCCCTCCGGCTGCACAGGTCTTGGCTTCGAGCCCTGCCTCCACCAAAGCCTCCTCTGACCACGAGGGTCGTGGCAGCCCAAGGGCTGCCCCTGACAGGGCCTCCTCTGGCTGCGCAGGTCCAGGCAGGACGAGCACCATACCCATCCAAGGCCTCCTCTGGCTGTATCGGCCCCTGAGAGCATCCCTGTGGAGGCCTGTGCCCCAGCTGGCCTGTGTGGGCCAGCTTCAGGAACAGATGCTGGTGAGAGGAAAACATGCAAAGGTGGGGCCGATGCAGCAGGTCCAGAGACCTACCTAGAGGTCTTGGAGGCCTACCAGCGAGTCAGGGGTAGGCTGTGGCTCACTGTGAGGGCAAGGACACTGATAGAGGAGGCACCATGGAATTAAAAAAAATTTATTTATTTTAATTTATTTAAAATCTTTTTAAAATTTTTTTATCTTTTATTTTTATTCCTTTTTATTATTCTTCTTTATTTTATTTTTTATTTTATCTTTTTGCTCTTGTGGTTCTGTTTTGTTTTGTTGCTTCATTTTTATTATTTTTTCTAATATATTTTTTATTTTTCTAATTTTATTTTATTTTTTTATTCTTTCTTATTGTTCTGTTCTTTTCTGTTTGTTGCTTTTTTTTTTTTTTTTTTTTTTTTTGCCATGCTGTACAGCTTTCAGGGTCTTAGTTTCCAGGCCAGGGGTCGGGAGTGAGCTCCTGTGGTTGGATCACCAAGTCCAAGCCACTGGACTAACAGAAAACTTCAGGTCATAGGGAATATTAATCAGTGTGAGGTCTCCCAGAGGTCCTCATCTTGGCACCAAGACCTGGCTCCACCCAACTGCCAGCAAACTCCAGTGCTGGACGCCTTAGGCCAAACAACCAGAAAAACAGGAACACAGCCTACCCATCAAAAAAAAAATATGAGATGACAAAAAAATATGTTACAAATGAGCAAGGTAAAAATCTATAAGACCAAATAAATGAAGAGGAAATAGGCAACTTACCTGAAAAATAATTCAGAGTAATGATAGTAAAGATGATCCCAAATCTCAGAAATAGAATGGAAGCATGGATCGAGAAAATACAAGAAATGTTTAACAAGGACCTAGAAGAACTAAATAACAAACAAACAGTAATGAACAACACAATAACTGAAATGAAAAATACACTAGAAGGAATCAATAGCAGAATAACTGAGAAGAACGAATAAGTGAGCTGGAAGATATAATGGTGGAAATAACTGCCGAGGAGCAGAATAAAGAAAAAAGAATGAAAAGAAATGAGGCCAGTCTCAGAGACCTCTGGGACAACATAAAATGCACCAACATTTGAATTATAGGGGTCCCAGAAGAAGCAGAGAAAGAGAAAGGGTCTGAGAAAATATTGGAAGAGATTATTTCCCTAACATAAGAAAACTTCCCTAACATGGGAAAGGAAATAGCCACCCAAGTCCAGGAGGCCATTATTTAAAAAGAAAACACTTTATTGAGATATGATTGACATGTACAAAGTTTATGTATTTAACATATATAACGTAATGAGTTTGGAGATAAGTTCACACCCTTGAAATCATCACCACAATAATGCCATAAACATATCCATCACCTCCAAAATGGTTTGTGACCATTATTGTTGTGGGAGGAGGTGGTGTCAGAAATATTCTATATTTCATTACTGTAGATAGGAAAGCTAGTAATGCATTCTCAGCTCTTCTCCAAAATTCTAGTTTTGCCAAGTATCACCAAAACATTTTTAAATGCCTAAATTACCATCCTCCGAGGATTCCTACATAACACATAACAGTTAAAGTACCAAATACATAATTAGTTAATACTGGATGAGCTCATTAGTGGACCTGTTTTAGGCAATATCCCATGATACTGAGCAGTATTCAACACTAATCACATTTCCTTCTATACTGAAAACAACAGGTACTAGGAAAAATGGACAGGGAAACACCTGAACTGACAAAGGGTTAAACCCTCTAAGAACAAGTGGGGAAAATGACAATGGTAATGCACAGCAGATTCAAACATGTAAAACACAGGATACAATAATATCAGAATGGTTAAATAATGTTGTAGTATATTCTATATCTTCTGGACAGGACTCCTGGGCAAGGTAATCATTTTTGTTGGAGTACCTTGAGGTCCTTATAGTAAGTTTACAATTTAGATAGTAAATTTTGAGTAAACAGTTTTTGGTAAATGGCTATAGCAAATATTTAGATGGTGGGTTTTCAAATACTGAGTGTTACCTATATTGTAAATATTATTAAACTGATCTGCTTTCCCCACGTGACAGTGAACCCCTCAAGGTAAGGGCATCAGTCTTACTCATATTTATGTTCCCAGAAACTAGCATAGTTCTTGGCACAGTTAATTTGTAATCAATGCATGATGAAGAGATTAATGTAGGAAGAATGAAGTGATTTGTCTGAGGTTTTGCAGTTAGTTTTGCAAATGGCATGGCTTCTGTATCTTTTGTCAAACTATTATGCTCACTTATTTGAATGTGTTTTCTGATAGTTTTCAGTGTCAGAAGAGACAAGGCTGTTCTCAGTTAAAATATTTAATTGATCAATTATTAATTGATTACTTACAAAACATGTTTCTCTATTACTAACACTTAATACAGTATAACAAGGTATAGTATAATAATTTATTGTCTGGTATACAAAGCCAGTATTATTTACAATTTCTATAGCTCCAAGAAACTAATCTAATTCATGATTTGTAGAGTTTTATCTAATACTGTTAGAATGATTATTTACTACAGTGAAGATCTTGGCAACTGTTGACTCTGTGGTACTTTGGAGACACAGATGTAAAATAAATTGATTGAGATTGGTTTAGAAGTGAAAATATTACTATTAGCAATCTGGAAACTAACTGGATATATGACTCACAGATGTTGCCTTATAAAGAAATATTTCCATTGGAAATACTTAAAAATTATTTGTGGAATGTTTTAAAATATTATATATATTTATTTATTTATATATATTATATATATTTATATTATATATATATATTTATAAGTAACATCAAATACACATTTAGCTACCATAATTTTCTAAACATTAATTGAGTTATTTTGAGATTTGTTGATGATTATGGATTTTAGAGGTTTGATTTAAAGAGAAAATTTATATGATAATATGAACATCTAAAAAGATAGTTATTTAGTTATTCCTAAAGATAATTACCTGTAATAGTCAGGTTTTCCAGAAATCTAGATTACAGCTATTAATAATTTGACTTAGAGGTCCTTTTGGGAAACCACCATTAACCAATAAACAATATTTAGCAGTTTTGTACTTAATCAGCAACATAAATTTGATACTATATGGTAGCAAATATGAACTTTCTAGAATAAACTTGGTAATAATTAGTGGTGCCATTTTCTAATACTCTGAAAGAAATCCTTTTCTTTTGGGTAACAAATTTATCCTGATGGAAATGGCAGCAGCTTTTATTTTGATATACCAAGTATATTTACAAATATTTCTAAGGGTAGGCTTGCATTACTTCAATAAAGTCAATTTTGAATGAATCATTTTCCAATCTTATACCCTGAAACTACTCAAGTATTTCCAATTTGGCTGCCAAGACTCTAGTTTAAAGCAGAGAGAGACATGACTTTGTCCATGTAACATTATTTTTGCTATCTGCTATGTTGGTCTGATGTTGAGGCCAATGTTCTGATATGAAGCAGTGTGGAAAGAAAGAAATACCGTGATTAAAATTCATTTATTACTGTAAATTAATAACTAAATTCAGTAAAAACCCTAAAATAATCAAAGTGGGAAAATGCCTACACAAAACCATATTAAGATTAACATTATTCATTCTAGAAAATAAAGGTGTGTGTGCTAAGAAGGTTGGAGTGAATGAGTATGATTGGGCAAATGAGTATGGCTGCAATTTACCAAATCATGAAGTGTGAAACAGTCCCAACTCTAGCTAAAGGATTCAACTAAGAGAAGGATGTAACTTGATCAGCAGTTATATATCAGTTCCTGCCTACCTATCCCATATGCTCAGCAGCTGATTCTCTATGTGCTTAAATGTAATTATTTTGAAAATTTTTAGTAATGTATGTTAATAGAATATAAGTTTTATGAGGGTAGGGTCTGTTTATATTTTGCTTTTTCTCCAGTGGCTAGCACAATACCTGGAACATAGTAGTCATATTTATTGACCCAGTGAAAGAGATTTTTCCAAATAATTAAGTACTGAAGACAGATTATCTTTGCCTCTGTTCTCTTCTTTCCAAGAGTTTGTATTATGAAATAAAAACTAAGTTCCATTCCGAGGAACTCAACATCATGATGTTTTCACACATTCTCCAATCCCCTTCCGTTCCTTCTTCTCTCTCTCCCCCCTCCCCTCCACACACACACACACACACACACACACACACAGAGTCCAGCTTTTGTCTTTACTAATTAATCATATAATCACTATTTTATCTTGATAGGACAATAACAATCGAAGAAGTTCAAAATCTCTTTCAGGGGATTACAGTTCTCACTCTCTGTCGAAGTTTAATAAGCACTCTGATGGTAGCTTAATATGACCAGAAGTCTCCTCACTTGCTCAGTGACTTTTGCTTCCCTGAGCTTGATAGCTGCCTAGTGCATAACCAGTTGCTTATCATCAGTTGGATCATTTATCTCACCTCCTATTTTATTTACCCAGTGGTTTAACCAGTTGATGACTTGGTTTCTTGACCGTTTCACTAAAACCAAAGCTTTACTGTTCACCCTAGCATCCTTAACTCTAATCCAAGCAGCGAGCTCAAGTCCTCCTTCATGCACACCACTTAGCATGTTTAATATTCTTGCTTTATCACAACATCTAGTAAAACCAGTGGCTTTCAATCCTGGCTGTACATAAGAATCTCCATGGTGAGGTGGGGGTGCTTTGGATACCCTAACTCCACCCCAGACCAACTGAATGAAAATCTCTGGATATGGGGTTTAGCATCATCTTTCAAAACTCTGCAGATGATATTCACGTGCAGCCAACGGTTGAGGAACACTGGGCTGAATACTCGTGCTGCTTCATTCTTAACCATATCGGAACACTTGCATGGTGAGGCCAGCCAGGATGGTACTAGAGCTCACCACCTTCCTCTGGCACTGTATTTTGGAATGACTCACCCCTTCAGCCACATGAGTGTCCCTAGCTCCATCACTGCCTGCCTGTAGCTTCCTCAAGGCCACATAATTTATGCCAAAATACACTGTTTTACTAATTAAATATTTTTATTGTTTCCCTTTAATAACAAGCTTGCTTATTTTCTCAAATTATTTCAAATGGACGTTGTTTTCTTTTTTACCACATAACTTAAAAATAAGTTATAAACAGAAAATTAAGCTGAGAATAAACTGGATTAATGGTGAGAGCATAATGTATAGCTATGGAAGGTACAGTTTGGAAAGAGAAAAAGGGCCATGGTAAAATATGTTGCCAAAGAAATGTCTATAACTGGAATATTTATCAAATATAGTTCCCCAAACTATTTATAACAAGAATTGAAGACAAAACAAAAATCTTCATTTGGAACCTTCCCAAATTTAACTGCAGTATTTATTTGACTTAAAATACAGAGGTGAGATAGCTTATGCTGAAAACAGCTGGCTGATAGACATGTTTTATATGAAAATAAACTGAGATATTAATATATTAAGGTTTGTTTACTCTGTTTTTATTCCTCCGGACAAAAATTTTCAGGAGGAATAATGTGATTATACCAAGTTTACTGCCAAACATTCTCAGCTCCAGCATCTTAGCAATAAGGTACCTTGGCAATTTAAAACAACAACAACAAACTAAGACAACAATAACAACAAGACCCTGCTCTTTGGAAAACTTTTGACAGTGAGTTTCTGCAAAATGAAAACAAAGCATAACAAAACCAGAGACACACACAGACCAATGGAAAAGAATAGAGAGCCCAGAAATAAACCCACACACATACAAACCAATATTTGACAAGTGTGCTGAGAACACACAATGGGAAAAGGATAGGATCTTCAATAAATGATGCTGGGAAAACTGGATATAGACATATAAAAGAATGAAATTGGACCCTTACCTGACAGCATACACAAAAATTAACTTAAAGCTGATGGAAGACTCAAATAAATGTAAAACCTGAAACTGTATAACCCTAGAAAAAAACATAGGGAAATGCTTTTTGACACTGCTCTCAGCAATGGTTTTTTTGGGTATGATACCAAAAACACAGGTAACAATAGCAAAAAATAGATAAGTGAGATTATATGAAACTAAAATTCTTCTGCACAGTGATGGAAACAATCAACAGAGTGAACATATGACATACAGAATGGGAGAAAATATTTGCAAACCATCTATCTGATAAGGAATCAAAATCCAAATTATTTAAGGATCTCTTACAACTCAATAGCAATAAAACAAATGACCTGGTTAAAAAATGGGCAAAGGGCATGGATAGACATTTCTCAAAAGAATACCAAAAAATGGCATACAGATACATGAAAAGGGACTCAACATCATGAATCATCAGGGAAATTCAAATCGAAACCACAAGGAGTTATCACTTCATACTTGTTAGAATGGCTATCATCAGAAGATAAGAGATAAAAAGTGTTGGCAAGGATGTGGAGAAAAGAGAACTTTTGTACATTGTTGGTGGGAATGTAAATTGGTTCAGCCACTTTGGAAAGCAGAATAGAGGTTCTTCAACAAATTAAAAATAGAACTACCATATGATCCAGCAATTCCACTACTGGGTATATATTTTAAGGAAATGAAATCATTATTTAAAAGGGATATATGCACCCCATGTTCATTGCAGCATTATTCACAATAGCCAAGACATGGAAACAAACTAAGTGTCCATCAACAGAAGAATGGATGAAGAAAATGGATAATACACATGCACACATATGTACAAACACACATACACACACACACACACACTAGAATATTATTCAGCCACGAAAAAGAAGGAAATCCTGACATTCTGACAACATGGATGGACCAGAAGGATATGCTAAGTGAAAAAAAGTCAGGCAGAGAAAGACAAATATTGTATGATCTCACTCACGTTAAATCTAAAGATGTTGAACTCATAGAAGCAGAGAGTAGAATGGTGGTTGTCAGAGGCTGGAGGTGGGTGAACTAAGATATTTGTCAAACAGTACAAATTTTCAATTATAAGATAAATACCTTCTAGAGTTCTAACGTACAGCATGGTGACTATAGTTAATAATACTATATCACATAGCTGAAATTTGCTAAGAGAGTAGATCTTAAGTGTTCTTACCACACACACACACACACAAAAAGGAAACTATGTGAAGTGATGGATGTGTTAGCTTAACTGAGGTAATCATTTCACAATGAATATCAAATCATCACATTGTACACTTTAAATTTTTCTTTGTAGATTATACCTCAATAAAGCTAGAAAAACCCAATTATTTATGTTAAATCTTAAAAAAAGAACAAAAAAACTTCTTGACATGGGGAAAGAGCACTGTACAATTCACTTGAGACTGTACACATCACTCACATTCCTAAGCAAAGGAGAACATTTTGATGTGAATGTCTTAGATATTAAGCAGGGTGCAAAGAAGGAGACAGAATCAATGATTTCTTAAGGTCTCTTCAAATTCCAGCATTCTAAATTTCTGTTATATAACCATGTACTAGTTTGTTAGGACTGCCATAATAGAGTACCACTGACTGAGTCACTTAAACAACAGAAATGTATTGTCTCACAGTTCTGAAGTTTAGAAGTTTGAAATCCAGGTATCATCCCCAGGGTTGCTTCCTTTGGAGAGCTGTGAGGAAAGATCTGTTTCAGTCTTCCCTTCTTGGCTTGTATGTATCCATCTTCTCCCTTATTTCTTTACATTGTTGTCCCTCTACACACGTTTGCTTCTGTGTCAGAGTTTCCATTTTTATAAGGATACCAGTCAAATTGGATTAGGGCCCACCCTAGTGACTTCATTTTAACTCGATTTTACCTCTGTAAAATCCTATCTCCAAGTAAGGTCAAATTCTGAGGTATTGTGGGTGAGGACTATAACATATCCTTTTTGGAGGGGCATAATTCAACCCATAACAAACAGTCTCACATATACACAATCATGCTGCCACTAAATAGTCTCATGTAATGAAATAGATTGTTACGCACAGAATTATAGCAGATTTTCTTATTGCTCTGAGGTAAGTCAAACTCATCTTTAGTCTTATTTCACCTGTCACCTAAGTTTCCAAGATAGAATGATGGATTCTTTAGCAATTATAAATGCTGCACCTTTATATAAAAGTGGGAGGAAAGTTTCCTTTTCTCTCAATTTTGGTATTTGCTGAAGTATCAGATTTGTTTAGCAGTCTTAAAATTAGAAGCTTCCATTGCTCTCCTCATTCATAATGTGAATAATTGGGGACAGGGAGAATATACCTTAAGCAGTTGCCAATATGCTCTAGACAATCAGGTCAGCACTTTTCCTACATGCCATACATTTTCATAAAGCAAAGATCACCTATATGACAGCAAGAGGGTAAACTCTGCCAAAAATACAGTGGGGCTTGGTGTTAAGTTAGTCTCCCAGAATGTATAGCTCTCTTTAATTTGACAGAATATTAATGTCTTGTGAAACTAAGTTTTTGGTTCAGGATTACATGAAGTTAAAAGAAGGACTTTCCCTAACAGCTTCTTGAATTTGACAAGTTTAATTCATTCAGCAATCATGTATCGGGCACCTATTTTATGTTCCATGCTACTCTAGGTATTATGACGATATTCACTAAGGAATGTAGTTTCTATTTTTAAGGAACTTACATTAACAGAGAAGATAAACATGTATCCAGCTGACCTGCATGCAAAGCAACATGAATGAATGCTTTAATAGAGACAGAAACAAAGTGCTGTGGGGCCCAATTGAGAGAGATTAAACGTATCTGGTTTTCTTCTCAGCAATGTACATTGACACCAGTTTTTGTGCTTTTACTTTTACTTAAAAATCTACAAGGTGAACTTGGGAAAACTTTGCAGCCATATTTTGAAAACTGATATTGAAACCAGAAGGTTAAAGCTGGGTACAGCAGCTGATAAACAGAGAGAGCTATATGTCTGCGTCAAATGAAAATGCTGCTGCATTAGTTCAGCAGTTCAATCAAATGTACCTAATCCTACATCAATCTAAATAGAATATAGCCATGCTTTCTCCAGTCCAACCATACAAAAAAAAATTCCAAGAGAAATGAAGCTGAAATTACTGCTGTTTCATGAAATTTATGATGCCAAAAATGCCATTTAACTTAAGCTTCTGCTAGGAAAAAAACAAAACAAAACATACTTAATTAAATGCTTGGCAGACTATTCCTAGTTTCCTTTGTAAGGTGGAGAGGGATTTGCTCTACACTACCCATTATGGTTGGCAACATTTCCTCTTAGTGAATGAACCATTTAAAAATAAATATATAAATAAGACCACGATGCTTTTCCTCACTGAAAAAGAGAGGAAATGATTCAAAAGTTAAGAGGACTCTGAAAGAAACTTCAATGTGTTTTTATGGTAATCAAGATCAGCAGCAAGTACCTCTTATAATATATATTCCAAAGTTCAAATAAACTTATATCTCCCACTGAAATTCTATAGCTGCTAAAGAGGATTACAGTAATTTTTATCCAAATCATGTGAAGCATTTTCTGTGTAAATACATAATAAATTCTGAATAACCTTCAAAATAATTAATTCCCATGATGTTTCATTGAACCAGAATTGAAAAGGATCTCAAAATTATTTAGCTCAAACCCACCTGTTGACAGATTGGGAAAATAAGATCTGGAGAGCAAAAAATTATCCAAGTTTCCTACAGCTAATAGAACTCACACTAGAACCCAGCTCTCCTGCTTCCCAGTCTGTTTATCTTTCCAATAACATGAATTATTTTTCCCTCAAGAATACAGAATTAAAGATGTTAATTCATGTTTGGGGTCTAAAAAGAAGGCTGACACTTATCCCAAGTTTAAATACATGGATTCTGGGACCAGAGTGCTTAGGTATAAATCCTGGCATCTCCACTCATTAGCTGTGTGTTTAGTCAAGTACCAAATTGCCCTGTGCCTTGTTTCCTCATCTGTAAAATGAATATGATAGCATATCCTATCTCTTAGAGTTTTGTGAGCAATAAATGAATTAACAAGTATAAAATGATTAGATATTTGTCTGAAAGCTAATGTGTTTTATTATTATTATTTCAATAATCTAAATCAATGATTTGAACCCTTTTTCATGTTGGGAGCATTTCCTTTTACCCATGCCTAATCTTAGCAAAATTTAGAAGCAACTGAGTTTATCTTTTGTGTTCTCATTCTTCTTTCCTGAGCCCTCCTTCCTCTATCTTTGGGTATCCATTGCCCTGACTACATTGCCTATATCCTATAATTGCAGTGTCCTGCTTGGTTCTGTCTACCTCTGGAAGTAATTTCTGTGCTCAAACTTGCCAACCATTTCTTTTCCATCAAAACTGTCTGGTTCCACTCCCTCGGGGGACCATGAAGTAATATCTGAAATGTTAAAACATACTTGTTTAATATGTTGTTCTTTCTAAGAATACTGTGCTTTTAAGAGAGATTGTCACCACAACAATAAGATGAATATCTAATCAGGGAATTTTAGATATTGTGGTAGAACAGTAGGAAGGAGAAAGGAAACCAATGACTTTCAAGTATTTGTTGTTATCTCAGTTAATTCACAAGCACAAAATATATTATTGTCTTTCATTTCAGAGATAAACAGACTAAAGCTCAGAGAGAGAAGATGACTTGCCTCAAACCATAAAACTAATAAATCCAAATAATAGGTTGCAAACTCTTGTCTATCGGCTTCAAAATCTGTTCTCAGTATTTTTCATAAAGAGTTCTGTACTCAGTGCTCCTCAAATCACACCGTGTGTGCAAATGGTTCTTGTGAATTTCTTAAGACAGGCTGTTTTTCTCTAGGAGCTGCTTACTTGCCCTCAGAATGGCATCAAAATTCAAAATATATCAAGAATATTTACTATACTATATTATAATATACATAAAATTAAGGTATCAACTAAAAGGCATAATGTACATCACATGGCAATTTTTGAATATACTATATATCAAATGCACGTCTGTTACACATATGAGATCTCTGTTGGTTAACCATAAAACAAAAAGATAAAGCAGAAATAAAATAGGTACAATGAGCATGTTTTCCATAAGTCAGTGGATCCTCTTGAATAGTTAGTCCATAGTAGAAGAAAGTGGAAGATGGTACTTGCATTAAACCAACAAAGTACATTTTGCAATAACAACTGCTGACAGGAAAGGAAAAAACATTACATAAAACCATAAATACACAATGATTTTGCATTAAATCTGGGAGATACTGGCTGCTAACGTATAAGAGCACTGCACATGTAAACTAATCTGAAAGCATATGAATTAGCATAAATACGTCATGAGGTTGTCAAACTCTATTCCGAAAGCTTAAGGTTTTATATCTGGAAAAAAGTATTTTTATCCGACTCAATCTTTGCTGAATCATCTCATGTTATAGTTCTAAGAGAAGAAAAGCCAGCTAGAGGGTTTACATTAATTTATTAACTTCTCCCTTGATAAATGTATCTTCTTAGAGGTCCTCAGAATAACTTCCAAAAGGGAAATGCCAAAACTTTCCTTTTCTTTCCATGGTTCATTGCATATTATCAGTCAATAAACTGAGCACATATCATACACAAAGCAGTAGGCTAAATGTCAGAAATACAAAATAGTATGGAGCTTAGTTGTTGTATGGAAATAAAAGTCATCCATGTAAAGAAATAATAGCAAAATCAAAACCCCATAAGCTAAGTGGTGTAGACAATGAGTAATCTAGATCCCGTAAATGTTTCTTCCAGCTAGGGTATCAGAATTGAAACAGGAGGGAAGGGGGCAGGGCACAACCTTTAAAAGAATGACACCTTTGAGGATAGACATAAATTGGCTAGAACCAACTAGGTCCAAGATGGTGGAAGATTCGACTTCCAGTAGACCTTGAGCCTCATTATATGCTCATTGTAATACATTAGTATATGCTAAATGACACACCCACTGGTGTCATGACTGTTCTGAGGCCGACCCTAAAACTCCAAAAAGTGGGCAGTGGGCAAATTCCTGGAAATCTCCACCCCTTCCACAAAATAGTTGGAATAATCCTCC
Source organism: Tursiops truncatus (assembly GCF_011762595.2). NCBI lineage: Eukaryota > Metazoa > Chordata > Mammalia > Artiodactyla > Delphinidae > Tursiops > Tursiops truncatus. The sequence continues at coordinate 32,829,671 of NC_047055.1, forward strand.
CACTCATTAGACTATGAAATTACCCAGCCCATAAAAACTAACCACCCCATATTTTGGGGCCTCTCACCTTCTGAGATGGCCTACACTCTTGTCTGTGGAGTGTGTTTCTCCCATGGCCACTCTCACTTTCCTTTCTGAGATGACCCCATGCCCTGGGGCTGTTCTCACCTTTTGAGACAGACCGCATTCTGTCTATGGAATGTGTATCTCTCTAAATAAATCCACGTCTTACCTATGGCTTTGTCTGTCACTGAATTCTTTCTGTGCTGAGACATAAAGAACCTGAACTTCAGGAGGTCCTGAGACCAGGTGTATGGTTTTAATTAAAAGACAGTGGGTTCAAGTCCCAAACTGAGGTGTGTGATTTCAGGATGAAAATGGCTTTGGACTTGAGTTTATTGCACATAGTTTAAGTCTTACCCAACTTATCTTCTGTCTGTCCTCACAAATGCATAATAAGGAAAGCTAAATGTATTTCTTCAAAAAACAGGTAACAAAGGCTAAGTAAAAAATTGCTCTATGTACTCCAAATGATAAAATCTGTGAAAGTCCTCTAATAACTTGTAGTTTTAAAGCTGACATTATAAAATATTTTATTGGATGTTAAGATATAATGGACACAAACCAATACCATCCAAAGCAGCAGAAAGCCAACTAAAAATGATAACCATTAACACAGACTTTCCTCCACCTTGCTACAGAAGGATGCAGTATAGTATGGTACCAAGATACCCCATTCTTCAGATATACTGCAAGGTCATAGGTAACAATGAATAAGAGATAAGGCCTATGAGTCAGCACCAGAAATGTCAAGACAAAGTATAGGAGAAAAGGGGAAGAATAAAAAAAATAGTCCAGCCATAGATTATGTCTAAAAGTCAGAAGACAAGAAAGGGATGTAAGAAAATTTGAACAAGTAGCTGAGGGGTAGGGATCAGATAGAAACAAGGTATTAAGACAGAGCAATGAATCTAAACCAACAAAGCAATAAGAACAGAGGTTAAATACAATGTTCAGAAAAGAAGGCCATATTACTGAATGAAAGCCTAGTTGGCGGGCTTTGTAAGGCTTGGGTAGCCCTAGGCATGAATCCTGAAAAGCTGTTGCAGTCTTAAAACTTTACACACCTGGAAGATCCTGTCCCTCCTTCTTCCAAGGGGGAATTTCGGGTAAAAATGACACATAATTTGGGACTTTAGAATCCTCATTTTATTGTTTAAAAAGTTAGGATTGAATCGTTAAGCTAAAATAATGGAAAAATAGTCTTTACGGTCAGACCTTTGCTCCAGTTTAGATGTAAATGTTAGAAAGAACATTTTATTTTTCTTTAATGTTCTTGAGAAGATCCATTGGTAAGGTATATAAGCCCTGGAGACAACTACAAGGATTTTAAATGCCTGCTATATTTGTAAAGCAGAATAAGAATGGGTAGTTAAAATGGCTTCAAACTCTGAGTTTGGGCAAAGAACCCTGCTTGTGGTTTAGGCAAATACTTTTAGAAATGATCTCTCTCTCTCTCTTTTTCTGAATTCAACTCAAGCATGGTTTATCACCTAATTGACTGCCATGCTGCTATTATCATATTTAGAAATATTCCCACAGAAATACAGCCCCCAAACGTTCATAACACATCAGATAGTTTTGTTGCTGTAGTAACTTTGTTCCTTTATGAAGAGAGCATTATTAGGAATAACTTCAAAACAGAGCAGCTGAATTGGATTTGTAGGAAGAAAATGTGAGTTTTTCTTAAGGAGAGTGCTAGCACTTGGGAACCTTCATTTATCTTTAGTATAATCTTCACTTTTGTCAGGCATGGAGAAACAAAACAAAAAAACACACAAAACACTCATAAGAGGATGGTATAAAAAAAGAATATTACACTATCCCTACCTTCTAGGAGATTACAACACTAGAAATATTTACTTTGCTTTCCCAAACCGAATTAAAATCTTTTGAATGTGAATTAAAAGAGTAACAAGGTATTGTTTCATTCGCATTGCTACCGTTTTAACAAGCACTAAATTTAAATAACTATGACTAATTTAAATAAACTTCTGCTCTAGCCACATATTCTCTTCATTTCACCTCAGCATGAGGTTCAGATTTAATCAAGGGATTTACTGCCACTCCAAAGAGGTAGCATAAGATTCGGTCAAGTCCTTGGCTCCTTCGTGGGACTAGAAAGAAGTATTACTTGATATACACCTTCTGTGATTTCACTGAGAAAGAGGAGGTACATCTACTTAAGGATCAATTTGTTCTCACTACTGCCTCAGAAACCGGTGGGCCTGATCCCGCCTTAAGGTAAAGAAAATAAAATATAATTCCTCCTGAAATGGTATTTCTTTTCCAGGGAACCAACTTACTTCAGTCAGATAAGCTCTTGTTCTGATAAGAAAGCATATTTCACTCTTTTACCACTGAATAAAACTGGGCTCATAAGTTATAAGTTGGGAAAAACACAGGTATAATTTAATTTTGCAAAAGAAAATTACATAAGTGGTTTCTCTATATATATAGTATGGAGTTTGTAATAGGAAAAAAAAAACGGGCACCTACAACTTCCTAATATATAATTTAGTCTAGTAGCGTCCTCAACTGAGTTACCCAGGTGATATGCTATATTTTGTCTTATACTTTAGAAAATCAACTCTCCCCTACCTGCCATATTCTGAGTGAATTACAATCTTAGGAACAACACTCCTATTTTTACGACTATTCCTTTGTGCCTCCAGAGCATTCCTATTTGGAAATGAATAAGCTGCCTCAAAGGAATAACATATTCATCCCAGTAGATTGCAGTACTTATTATCAAAATCCAGTTTGTTGGGGTGGTGCTCTAAAACAATATTTTTCAAGCTATTTGTCATAAAGAACCAGTTTTGCCTCCCCCCACACATTGCTATAAAGTTTTCTAAATGCTTACTCTCAATTTCTGTACTTATCTGGTCCAGTCATGGATCAATACTAGTCTGCAGACTGTATTTTGAGTAGCACAGCTCTAAAGCTAAACAGAAGGTACACATTTTGGTAAGACAAGGGGAAAGCAAAAGTTCACACTAGAGCATTAATTTCTTTCTGAGGGGAGGAGGCAGATCAAAGGAGGATGCCACAGTGGAACTGGATCCTGGGGAGGACATTAGAAATACATTGTTTGCCTCACAGTCTGGTAGAAAGGCAGCCCCTAAAATGAGATAGCGTGGCATGGAAGATTAGTAACTGAGAAACAAAGTGAATCTCAGAAAGAAAATTCTCTCAGTATTTTTAGAATGCTACAAGTCTAAGATGGAAAAATTTAGGAACCTTTGATGTAGTCATAAATACCCATTGTAACTGTTCCAAAGTAATTAGTGAGAAGCAGAAATACTAGTTATCCAATTTTACAACTTCTTTTTTAAACTCTTGAGCAGCTGTTATAAAATTTTAAATTTTCCTAACACCTTTGGGCTATAATCTTGCTAAGGTTTCAGAAACTGAGCAGAGTTGAGCTTAGGCAGAAACTAAAGGAAAACAACAGAAAGAAATCCTCACTTGCTGGTGTATAAGAAGTATTTTGGGGAGATTCAGTTACTGAGTTTCTTGTTTCTGAGCTAAAACAACCAGCTCTAGGGAGACAATGTTCTCTGATAAGAAAGAAATGCTTTGCTTTGAAAGAAAGGATGGTTTCAAATTTTAATGACCATGCAATATCTTCAGAGGAGTAGCATGTTAGCTTGATGATTCTAGAAAATCATCCAGTGGGCAAATTTGATTTAGCTTTCTATTGAGATTCCAAAAATAGCGTGATTCTACTGCAGGTATTAGATAACCCATCCAAATCCAAAACATGATGAGAAGTAAGAAAGAGAACAAAATGAAAATTGGATTGTCCCTTAGAGTGGTCAACCCCAGATGGGGTATTTCCATAGGGAGATTCCTGAAGCCAGGGCTAGAGAGGTCAAAAGGCAGAGAAGACCTCAGACAGAAGTAGGGGCTACCAAGGACCAACATGTATTCCTTCCTCTGACTACTGTCATAATTTACTTCAACTTACTCTGAATGGTATTATGTTTGTTTTTCACTGAGATATAATTGACATATAACATGTTAGTTTCATATTTATAACATCATTTGATATTTGTATATATTGCAGAATGATCACCACAATAAGTCTAGTTAATATCCATTGCCACATATAGTTACAAATTTGTGTGTGTGTGTATGATGAGAATTTTTAAGATCTACTCTCCTAGCAACTTTCAAAAATACGATACAGTATTAGTGACAATGTCAATAATGATTACTCTTAGCATGCATACTGGGCACATTTACTTCCATGCTTACTTTTAATTTTTGACACAACTTTTTTGTTTGAGAAGTTAATTTTGTGTGGAGCGTGTATACTGTGTTATGTGTGAAGTGAATCCATTTATATTTACAACTGCTCATTTCTCAGGCAAGAGAAAGATAGTCTCAAGCATGGAGGGTAAGTTACATATACTATGTGGATATTCTAGATTATATTTATTTTCATTTATGACTTATTTTGCCATATATGTAGTCCACAAAAACGAAATGTATACTAAATGCATTCTTTCCACCATGATTTAGAATGAGGCTACAATGCAGTAAAAGAATTCCAGATGGTTGATTTAACATATCTGATGGTCATAGGAGGTGTTTTTTTTAGCTGAAATATAAACCAGAATTTTTTCATGGGGAGTTGGAACAGGGAAGATACACAAAGCAGCACCCAGCACCCATTCATTTTTCACCAGGAAATCAGGTAAGATTTTTGTATTAATTGTGATTTCTACTCAGAATTTTACTTCAGAAATTCCAATTTTCATATAGGTTTACAATGTCTTCCCTATTTAATTAAATCCTACCCTTTAAATTAAATATGCATGTTTTCTTTATAATTGTCAAAGGAAGAGGCCATACATAAGCTAATCCACTACAGTCTTGTTTTCACTTCTATCAGCAACTGAAATCATGTGTTTGAAGTAAGGTCTGCTTAGTTCAAGAAAGCCATTAGTGTCTTTTAGTGAAAGAAAATGTGCAAAACATTAGAAAATAAGGTGAATTTTACAAGTCATATATTTTCCAGCAGAAACCTAAAGTCTTTCTTTTCACAGTTTAACAGTTGGATTGAAGGCCTTGAGTTTTACTTAAGTTCCCACAGGAAAATGTTATACAATAAGGGTACATATTGGACCCTAATATATATGCATTTCAAATCTTTTTCTCTTCATAGACATTAGCTATCTTAGATAGTACCAGGCAGAATAAATGCCTTTATAGGGTTTCAGGAAACACCCACTATACGTTATTAGAGTGAAAAAAAATACTACCATGGAATTAGGGTCAACTAAAACAGCAGGTAGACTAAGGTTTGTGTCATTCTCACTTAGCCCCCTGATGCTGCTCTGACTGGCAATAGCAATGTAAGGAACTCCCTCCCCCTCATCCCCCACTAAACACACACACCAAACTCTACCCTTTGAAATGCTCCAAACAAATCAAATGTACTTGGGGAAAATGGATGCAGATTGAGATATGAAATTATTTCTCACATTTAGACCTTAATTATTATCAAAGTCAACCTTGTTGTTTAACCTCATCTCAACCTTGACCTACATGGTTCTCTTGATATCACTTAAAGGTGAATTACCCCCCAAAATGCTTATACTGTCTCATTCACTAATTCCTTCCATTCTGTCCTGTTTAAAATTCAACAAACAATAGGGATAAATTGCCCAGATTCATAACCACAGTTCTCAAATATTGCTACTTCTATAAAGGGGTATGTCTAATAATATCTTACATTCAGGTATGACTACACAATTTGTGGGGCCATGTGCAAAACAAAAATTCAGGGCCCCTTGTTCAAAAATTTTTAATTTAATGGCTGTGACAACATAGCATTAATCCAAGTGTGGGACCTTGCACAACTGCACAGATTGAATAACTATGAAGCAGGTCTTGCTTACATTTATACACTGTTTTCATAATTAATACACATAAGTTAAGTCAGTCGATTCCATAACCAGTTGTGAGGTTAGGCAGAGCAGCTAATATTGGTCTCAGTTTTCTCCTGTGACATTTACAGAACTTGATGTTCAAAGAAATTGTGTGACCATTCAACCGGTAAGTGTCAAAGTTGGAACCATAATTCTGGTCTTCTGACTTTTAGCTAAGTACTCTTTCCACTCTACTGTATTGCTTCTTTATGAAAATAGCATCACGAAATGTACCTGCCTGATAATTAGCTATGCCTTGATGTGCGTCAATAATATGCAATACCAGAAACAATAAAAAGCATCATAAATCATCACAAATTCCTATCCATTTGAAAATCTGTCATTAACTCAACTGTTCTTCAATCATTATTAAACTAACACTTGGATGTTCTTTCTCCAACAAACAAACAAAGCAAAACAAAGTAATAAAAATAACATAACTTTTTCTCACCAAAGTGGTTCTAGGCAATGAAAATCTTTGTGCCCTATTGCCTGTCCAGAGCCTTCAGCAAGCCCCTCACAACCTCAGCACTAAACGTCATTATAGTACTACTACATTCTCCTTCCACCTGCGATTATTGAGGGTTATTAATGGCAGAACTCAGCCAAGACAACAGCTTTTTATTAAAACAGCTGATCCCTCTCCTGGGTGAGAACTCTCTTCAAAACCACAATTGCCTTTTCTATCTATCTATTAATTCATTTTGAAAACAGGAAATGAATGAGGAAAAGATCATGGTGCTTCTCTCCCCTCTCCCCAACCCCAGTTTGTGTTAAAATCTGCTCTTGACCCTATGACTTCTTTCCAATGAGGAAAGAGGTTGCCATAGCAACCAATTTACCAACTCAGTCAATTGACTTTGCTCAGCTTTTTCTGAATGCTTAATTAATATAGATTGCTTCATTTATCCAGAAAATTGTTTTTGAGCTCCTACTACATGCAAGGAACCTGATCCAATGTCTTGTCAGAAATCAAGGTTTGCAGGACCTAAAGAGAGAACTTCTAGGCTGACATTAAAAAATGGTGTGAAATCACACACACATTTATATTCTATATAATTTACAAAATCTGTATATTATATATACTTATAAAATGCCCTCATTTTATACATTATATACAGTTATTTAAAGTTCTGAGATCCCTTTGATTTTGGGTATTGTGCACTGGCAGTTTGAATCTAGCTACTTAGGGTGGGATTTTGTTTTCTTCTTTGGAAAGTCAGGGATAGGAAAGGAGGCTGGTTCACAGAATTCAAAAGTAATTGCTTCTTGAATACATAAAAAAGAATTGTTAATAATTTAGTTTAACTCAGTTTCCTTTCAGTGAGCAATATGGTCTAGCGCATTCATTATAGAGAGCAATTGTTACAGGGACAGAAATCAGAGAAAGCCCTTGTGCGGGCATATTCATTGTGCAGGATATATTATACTCAGACCAAGAAACCTGTTTGAAAAAACAGTAATTATTATTTTGTAATACCTTGCATTTGCATGACACTTCATACTTTGTGAAGTGCCGTCAAGGATCTTGTAATCTCATACAGCTCTTCCAAATCTTATAGGTCATAGTAATGAGCTCCTGCAAGACGACATAACTGAGGAGCTTATTTTGGGTTCTAAGGGAAGACTTATTTTCCTCCCCTGAGAGTAGGCTGTACTTATTTCATCGCTAAAGGATAGAACACTCAAGTCTCAATCCTCTTTTTGGGTGGGGGGGTGGGGAAGAGAGAGAGACAGAGACAGAGAGAGAGATGTTAGGGATGAGTATATCAACATCACTGCTCTGAAAGATAGCAGTATGGATTGTAGCACTCCTCTCTTGAGATAGAGTGCGAGATTGGAGTGGGATACTACTTTTATCTCCCAAGCATCTGGTTCACATTCTATTGTCAGATTTTTATATTTGTGCATTTGATTTCTCTATAAATTTCTATATGCTTTCAATAATTTTCAAGATTCTTGAGGGCAAGGACTATATTCATCATATTTTTGTGTACTCTGCAGAGTGTATTACATGAGGGGTGGGGGTACACAATAAATGTTTGTTGTTTTTTTTCATTAAATGCCACAGAAGTATACACACATATGCATTTATTTATTGGTTTGTTTATATAAAATTTCCCTGGCTTTGGGGATCTATAGCCTAGATCTTTCTTATCAATTTCTACTATCCTATAAGAGTGTCAGGATCCTTTAGAGCAGGCTTAATCTCCTGGGTCCCAAGCAAAATTTTATACCCTTCATTCCCTCTACTAGCCAAGATCATCTTTGCCATATTCTGCTACCCTAAATAGCAGAAAGAACCCGATTTTCAGTTCCAAACCCATTCCAAATTAATTTTGCAACCTTGGGAAAATCACTTAGCCTGCTTAGGCCTCAGTATCCTCAACTGTCAAATGAGGTTAACTAGGCCTGCCTTACTTACTTTATTGGTTTGTAGCAGCTATCAAATTAATGAAGAACATCAAAGGATGTCACTGCTGAAAGAGACCTTAGAAATCATCTAAAGTATCTGTACATTTTGGAGGATCACTGTTATTAATGCTTGCCCAAGCTCATGCAATGGGAGAGCTCAGCCTATATTTCAGGTTTATATTCCAGTACTATTTGCACTACTTTCTGTTAAGATTCTGAAAGAACTTGGAGAGGAATAAATGCAAAACGTTATGACTAGTATTCATTATATAACTCCTTAAAGCCCCTCAAGGACTGCTTAGGATGGTGAAGTGCAAGATAGCAATGCCTTTATCAGTGGTTGTGATAAGAAACAGATTCCTCAGCTGCTAAGGATGATGAGAAATCAGCCAATGTCCGTAATAAAATAAAATCTAGGTCTCCAAGATGATAATGAGAGTCTGCATATAGAAAAGGTGGGTGGACCTATCGACCTGGCTTTTGTTTCCCTAGACTCATCTTCCTCTTGGAGGTGTTACTAATCCAGCTTGCCATCTCCGTGCAGGCCACAAGGTTGTGATGGTTAGTGGGGGAGAGATTGTTTCCCCTTCTATCTACATGGACAAATTATAGAAAACAAAATATTCATCTTTTCTATTACACAGCTGAAACCAAACTTTTAGTTTTATACAAGATGAACATCTGGGGACAGTAGGAGGGAAACAAGCTTGAAGAGCAAATTATAACTAGAGAGTTTTTGTTTCTAAAACCCAAGGTACCCATCCTCAGCTTCTCATCTCCCAAAGAGTATGCTGAGACCAAGCTCCCAGAATGCCTTTATGTGGCCATTGCAATCACTGTTAACTGGAAAAATCCTCAATTATGTAGGAGTTCCTTTAAGTATAGATCAAGAGAAAAAGACGGTGCCTAAGAGGACTATATTTTCATATTGCTGTTGCTTAAGACTCACCTTATACATTTTACTTTCCTACCTGAAAATTTGTTTCTTCCCCCAAATGATTGACTCTGGAAAAAATTTTCCCTTTAAGAGAGACCTATTTTCTACTCAGTTCCACCTTTCTCAGTGGGATCAGCAAAAGGCTTGGCTGAAACTGCCTCATACATCACCTCCTCCTCTATGTGATTCTACGATCTTCACTTCCCACAGGTGTTGATCCCAAGATCACTCCCCAATAAACTTCCAGAATGCAAATCTCCACCTCAGGGTCTGTTTCCTAGGTAACTCTATCAAAGAGGGGTAGATCCAGAAATAGTCAAAGGATGTAGGATCTAAAATGGGATTTCGCGGTTGGATATCGTGCTGACCAGCTAGATTCTGGGGTCCTCACCACTCGGTGTAAGTGAAGCACTGATAACCCCTGGCATATGTGTAATTATTAAAACTTTAACAGGTGGTAAAGTAAGGTGGGATATGGATAGGAGGGAATAGTGCAATATCTCAGGTTTTTCAAAGGTTTGGGTAGAGTAGTAGTAATAAGGACAATGTAGTCAAATGGTTTTCACTGAGTGCCACTGATAAATGGAAGAAAAACAAGGAAAGACTAAGGGTAAGTCATCACCAACTGAAAGTGAAGTGTGAAAAGTCATAGTGACTCTTTGGGAGCAGTAAACTGAAGGTTATCTCCTGAGGTTAGAAGCCATAAAAAGCTGTGTATTATATCCAGGAGTTAATTACAAGAGGAACAGAGGTCCTGAAAACATGGAATGTTCGTCCCTGGAATGTCTGCTTCCGAAGGTCAGGGTCTTGGTTAGGAAGGGATAGGACCCTGATATGAGGGGATGGGGGCATTTGTATTGAACCACCAAAAACCTTGAAATCCTGGATTCCCCTGAAGTGGGCCATTCCTTCATGTTAGAGGCTATCATTCCTCTTTGTTTAAAGACTATGCACAAGCCTCTGACTTGAAAGTCAATTTGTACCTGTATCAGGATCTATTCCCATCTCCCCTCCTGGCCATTAAGCTAAAACCTAGGGTCAATTTACAAAACGTTGGCCAGGGAAGTTACGTGCCTATTAAGGAAGGAAAGGTACTACAATCCAAAAGGAGCTGAAGGACCAAGCCAACATGTACTAGGAGAAGCTGTGAGAATATATATGGTACTGAATCATTAAGGTACTAGATCAAGGAAAGGCAAAAAATAACGCTGGATAAGGGTGAGTGTATTGATATTAGAGCACTCTCCCATGATATAGGATGTAACTCCCAGACATGAACTACTGTTTCATTCATCTTTCACTCATACCTCATAATCAATAATAGTTGGGCATTTCTTTTAGCTCTCTGTACACTCCATTTTTAAAATTTTAATTAATTAATTATTTTTTAACATCTTTCTTGGAACATAATTCTTTTACAATGGTGTGTTAGTTTCTGTTTTAGTTTCTGCTTTATAACAAAGTGAATCAGCTATACGTATACATATATCCCCATATCTCCTCCCTCTTGTGTCTCCATCCCACCCTCCTTATACCACCCCTCTAGGTAGTCACAAAGCACCGAACTGATCTCCCTGTGCTATGTGGCTGCTTCCCACTAGCTATCTATTTTATATTTGGTAGTATATATAAGTCCATGCCACTCTCTAACTTCGTCCTAGCTTACCCTTCCCCCAACCCGTGTCCTCAAGTCCATTCTCTATGTCTGCATCTTTATTCCTGTCCTTCCCCTAGGTTCTTCAGAACCTTTTTTTTTTTTAGATTCCATACATATGTGTTAGCATGCGGTATTTATTTTTCTCTTTCTGACTTACTTCACTCTGTATGACAGACTCGAGGTCCATCCACCTCATTACAAATAACTCAGTTTCCTTTCTTTATATGACTGAGTAATATTCCATTGTATATATGTGCTACATCTTCTTTATCCATTCATCTGTTGATGGACAATTAGGTTGCTTCCATGTCCTGACTATTGTAAATAGAGCTGCAATGAAAACTGTGGTATACGACTCTTTATGATTTATGGTTTTCTCAGGGTATATGCCCAGTAGTGGGATTGCTGGGTCATATGGTAGTTCTATTTTTAGGTTTTTAAGGAACCTCCATACTGTTCTCCACAGTGACTGTATCAATTAACATTCCCACCAACAGTGCAAGAGGGTTCCCTTTTCTCCACACCCTCTCCAGCACTTATTGTTTGTAGATTTTTTGATGATGGCCATTCTGACCAGTGTGAGGTGATACCTCATTGTAGTAGTTTTGATTTGCATATCTCTAATGATTATTGATGTTGAGCATCCTTTCATGTGTTTGTTGGCAATCTGTATATCTTCTTTGGAGAAATGTCTAGGTCTTCTGCCCTTTTTTGGATTGGGTTGTTTTTTTGATATTGAGCTGCATGAGCTGCTTTTATATTTTGGAGATGAATCCTTTGTCAGTTGCTTCATTTACAAATATTTTCTCCCATTCTGAGGGTTGTCTTTTCGTCTTGTTTATGGTTTCCTTTCCTGTGTAAAGGTTTTTAAGTTTCATTAGGTCCCATTTGTTTATTTTTGTTTTTATTTCCATTTCTCTAGGAGGTGGGTCAAAAAGGATCTTGCTGTGATTTATGTCATAGAGTGTTCTGCCTATGTTTTCCTCTAAGAGTTTCATACTGTCTGGCTTTACACTTATGTCTTTAATCCATTTTGAGTTTATTTTCGTGTATGGTGTTAGGGAGTGTTCTAATTTCATTCTTTTACATATAGCTGTCCAGTTTTCCCAGTACCACTTATTGAATAGGCTGTCTTTTCTCCATTGTATATCTTGCCTCCTTTAGCAAAGACAAGGTGACAAAATGTGCACGGGTTTATCTCTGGGCCTTCTATTCTGTTCCATTTATCATATATTTCTCTTTTTGTCCAGTACCACACTGTCTTTATGACTGTAGCTTTGTAGTATAGTCTGAAGTCAGGGAGCCTGAATCCTCTAGCTCCGTTTTTCTTTCTCAAGATTGCTTTGGCTATTCGGGGTCTTCTGTGTTTCCACACAAATTGTGAAATTTTTTGTTTTAGCTCTGTGAAAAATGTCATTGGTAGTTTGATAGGATTGCACTGAATCTGTAGATTGCTTTGGGTAGTATAGTCATTTTCACAATATTGATTCTTGCAATCCAAGAACATGGTATATCTCTCCATCTGTTTGTATCATCTTTAATTTCTTTCATCAGTGTCTTATAGTTTTCTGAATACAGGTCTGTTTTCTCCTTATGCAAGATTATTCCTAGGTATTTTATTCTTTTTTTTGCAATGGTAAATGGGAGTATTTCCTTAATTTCTCTTTCAGATTTTTTATCATTAGTGTATAGGAATGCAAGGGATTTCTGTGCATTAATTTTGTATCCTGCTATTTTTCCTAATTCATTGATTAGCTCTAGTAGTTTTCTGGTAGCATCTTTAGGATTCTCTATGTATAGTATCATGTCATCTGCAAACAGTGACAGTTTTACTTCTTCTTTTCTGATTTGGATTCCTTTTATTTCTTTTTCATCTCTGATTGCTGTAGTGAATGAGTTTTAAAGTTTTTCTTTAAATATAATTTGATATGTGGTATATAGTCTGTGAGAATAACTCATTTCTGATCAGTATATGGAAGGCTTATTTCTAGACAGAGAAACAGGGCACAGTGAAAAAATTGGGTAAATTAGCTTCCCAATTTTGCTGTATCTAGTTTACTAACTCCCCTTCTTTCATACAAATCATTGAAAGTGATCCAATTCTATCTTCCCTGAATATTCTAGTAAAGAGAGATCAATTGCCTTTCAATTAATAAGGGTCTTGGTGACACCAAGAAAAACTGATTCAAAACTTATTATTTCAAAGGATGAAGCCAAAACGTCTATATAACTCACTAATTATTAGAGAAATGCAAATCAAAACTACAGTGAGCTATCACTTCATATCAGTCAGAATGGCCATCATTAAAAAATCTACAAACAATAAATGCTGGAGAAGGTGTGTAGAAAAGGGAACCCTCTTGCACTGTTGGTGGGAATGTAAATTGATACAGCCACTCTGGAGAACAATACGGAGGGTTCTTAACAAACTAAAAATAGAGCTACCATATGACCCAGCAATCCCACTGCTGGCCATATACCCTGAGAAAACCATAATTCAAAAAGACACATGCACCCCAATATTCATTGCAGCACTCTTTGTACTAGCCAGGACATGAAAGCAACCTAAATGCCCATCAATAGAGGAATGGATAAAGAAGATGTGGTACATATATACAATGGAATATTACTCAGACATAAAAAGGAATGAAATTGGGTCATTTGTAGAGATGTGGATGGACCTAGAGACTGTCATACAGAGTGAAGTTTTTTCTTTTCTCAGAAAGAGAAAAACAAGTATTGTATATTAATGCATATATGTGGAATCTAGAAAAATGGTATAGATGATCTTATTTGCAAAATAGAAATAGAGACACAGACATAGAGAACAAATGTATGAACACCAAGTGGGGAAAGGGGGGAGTGGGATGAATTGGCAGACTGTGATTTACATATATACACTATTGATATTATGTATAAAATAACTAATGAGAACCTACTGTATAGCTCAGGGAACTCTACTGAATGCTCTGTGGTGACCTAAATGGGAAGGAAATCCAAAAGGAGGGGATGTATATAGACATATAGCTGATTCACTTTGCCGTACAGTAGAAATTAGCACAACATTGTAAAGCAACTATACTGCAATAAAAATTAATTTAAAAATACTCAAAAATAAAAATAAATAGAGAAGTATTTTGGCATTTTTCTCCTCCTAATATTGATAAAAGCAAACATAAAGATTTATAATACTATGTTCTATTTAAATTTTTTTAATTAAAGCTAAATTGGCTCATTTGAAATTGTATATTTTTCAGCTTGATAGAAGAGGATCTGGGAATAAGGATCACACATAAATGCAGAGGGTGTCTCCCCACTTACTGTGAATTTATTGTGCCAAGAAGGCCACCCACACCAAAACATTGCCATTCATTGAAGCTTAAAATTCTAATTCCAGTAGGCATAGCATAGTTATCTGTCTGCAGATTCTATTTATCCATGTGATGAGCATATATGTGCCAGGCACAATCTCTTATGAGATGTGACACTTTTGCATGAATGAGTTTATCATGTCAACTGAAAGGAGAGAGGAAGTGGCACTTGTGTAGAAGAGAGTGGCAGCAAAAAGAGGAAAGTACAGAAAGTGAAGGTTGATGCTTCAGAGATTAACTTGGTTACCTCATAATTTAGCTGAAATCTTTTCCTGAGAAAGATAGTCTTACACACACACACTAGATTTAAAAAAACATGATGGAGGCTTGTCATTGTTAGGTTCTTGCAGTATTCATTGTCCATGAACTCTAGGGAACTGGAGAAAGGTCCTGTAGAAATATCCTTAGAAGCACATCATTCATATTATTAGGAGGAGTATCAGAAGATCTAATGTTATGATAGTCAAGGGACTTTCAAACAGCAGTTAGTGAACCTAATCATACAGTAGTTGGTAACCTCTTAGAAAGCAAAAATAGTTGCATGATTAAGCAAGCTATGTGTAGAAACAGCGCAAAACTTATTAGAGTTAGAATGTACAATTTCTATTTGGGAGATTGGAATCAGACTGGAGAGATAAAGAGTTTATCATTCAGCTAATGAGTTTTGAGCAGAGATATGAAACCGTATCATATTTGATAAAAAATAATTTTCAAATGGTATATAGAAAAGGATGGAGACAGAAGAACGTGAAAATCCAGGCAAGAAGAGCTGTGATCCAAGGATCATCTACATCAGAATTACCTGGGGCAAGGGGGAAAATGCTTGTTAAAATTCCAAATATCAGGTTCTATCCCAGATCTACAGAATTAGAATCCCTAAGAGCAAGGCCCTCAAAACCAACTTTTTCAAAGATATCCACAGGAAGATGTTAGACCCACTAAATTCTGTTCTAAAGAGCTAGGTTCTCACACTTTAATACTAATTAATATTACTTGTGTAACAATGTAGATTCCAGGCTCCCACCCATAGAGATTCTGATTTTATACATCTGGAACCCAGGAATCTTTACTTTGAAAAAAGCTCCTCCAGTGATTCTATAATTTATCATTTGAGAACTACAGAGGTAATGAATTGATATTTAGTTTGGAAAAAAAGAATTTTTTCAGAAGATATTTTCGTGATATAGTAGATAAAACATTATTCCAGATTTCATGTTGAAAGTGAGGAAAGCATCAGAGACAGAATGATATAATGAAAAGAACACTGTACTAGGATTCTGGAGACCTTACTTCACATCTTGACTCTGTTCCTATTAGCCATGTGACCTTGGACACATTATTTCCTCCCCTCTAAATTCTGTAAAATGTAAAATAAATGAGTTAAACTTGATATGGCTTCTCAAATATGTTTCACAAGTGTTATATATGTGTGATACACATGTACAATAATGGTTTGACAGGAAATATGTTTGGAAAAGAATAACTTAACAAATGAAAGTTGTTTACAGGGTAACATTTCAAAACACTTAGTGTGTTTATGTGTACTATGAACCTATAAAAAGAGAATTGAAAATGTAGTGTTCACAAACTTATTTTACCATGAAACACCTTTTTAGGAGTATTTTACTGACTTAGTGTTTTGCAGAACACACTTTAAGTAATACCAAACTAAATCACAATACCATTTACATTAGCACTCCACAAAATGAAATACTTAGGCATATATCTAACAAAATATGTACAAGATATATGTGAGGAAAACTGTAAAATTCTGATGAGCAAAATTTAAAAAATAACTACATAAATGGAGAGATATTCCATGTTAACAGATCAGAAGACTCAATATCATCAAGGTGTCAGTTCTTCCCAACCTGATCAATAGATTCAAAGCAATCCCAATCAAAATCCCAGCAAGTTATTTTGTGGATATTGACAAAATGATTTTAAAGTTTATATGGAGAGGCAAAAGACCCAGAATAACTAACACAATAGTGAAATAAAAGAACAAAATTAGAAGACTGACACTACTAAATTTCAAAATTTACTATAAAGGCACAGCAAGCAAGATAGTGTGGTATTGGTGAAAGAAGAGACAAATAGAACTATGGAACAGAATAGAGTGCTCCCTAAATACACTCACATAAACATAGTCAACTGATATCTGACAGAGGAGCAAGGTCATACAATAGAGTACAGATAGTCTTTTCAACAAATTATGCTGGAACAACTGGACATTCACATGCAAAAAATTGAATCTAGGCACAGACCTTATGCTCTTTACAAAAATGAACTTAAAACTGAATCATCAACTTAAATATAAAACACAAAATTATAAAACTCCTAGAAGACAGCATAGGAGAAAATCTAGATGACCTTGGGTGAGGTGTTAGCTTTTTAGATACACACCAAATGCATGCTCGATGAAAAAATTAAGCTAGGCTGTATGAAAATTAAAAACTTTTCCTCTGCAAAAGATAATGTCAAGAAAATGAGGAGACAGGCCACACACTGAGAGAAAATATTTGTAAAACACACATCTGACAAGAGACTCTTACCCAAAATATACAAAGAACTCAATAAAGCTCAACAATAAGCAAACAGCTCAATTTAAAATGGGTCAGAGAGGCTTCCGGGAAGACGGTGGAAGAGTAAGACGCAGAGATCACCTTCCTTCCCACAGATACACCAGAAATACATCTACACGTGGAACTACTCCTACAAAACACCTACTGAATGCTGGCAGAAGACCTCAGACCTCCCAAAAGGCAAGAAACTCCCCACGTATCTGGGTAGGGCAAAAGAAAAAAGAATAAACAGAGACAAAAGGATAGGGACGGGACCTGCACCAGTGGGAGGAGAGGCGTGAAGGAGGAAACGTTTCCACACCCTAGGAAGCCCCTTTGCGGGCGGAGACTGCGGGTGGTGGAGGGGGAAAGCTTCAGGGCCGCGGAGAAGAGCAGAGCAACAGGAGTGTGGAGAGCAAAGCGGAGAGACTCCCGCACAGAGGATCGATGCTGACCTGCACTCACCAGCCTGAGAGGCTTGTCTGCTCCCCCACTGGGGCGGACAAGGCTGGGAGCTGAGGCTCCGGCTTCGGTTGGAGCGCAGGGAGAGGACTGGGGTTGGCAGCATGAACATAGCCTGCAGGGGGTTAGTGCGCCACGGCTGGCCGGGAGGGAGTCCGCGGAAAAGCCTGGACCTGCCGAAGAGGCAAGAGACTTTTTCTTCCCTCTTTGTTTCCTGGTGTGCCAGGAGAGGGGATTAAGAGCGCTGCTTAAAGGAGCTCCAGATGTGGGCGCGAGCCGCGGCTAAAAGCGCAGACCCCAGAGACAGGCATGAAATGCTAAGGCTGCTGCTGCCGCCACCAAGAAGCCTGTATGCGAGCACAGGTCACTATCCACACCCCACATCCGGGGAGGCTGTGCAGCCCGCCACTGCCAGGGTCCCGGGATCCAGGGACAACTCCCCCGGGAGAATGCACGGCACGCCTCAGGCTGGTGCAACGTCACACCGGCCTCTGCCGCCGCAGGCTCACCCTGCACTCCGTGCCCCTCCCTCCCCCCGGCCTGAGTGAGCCAGAGCCCCCGAATCAGCGGCTCCTTTAACCCCGTCCTGTCTGAGTGAAGAACAGACGCCCTCCGGTGACCTACAAGCAGAGGCGGCGCCAAATCGAAAGCTGAGCCCCTGGGAACTGTGAGAACAAAGAAGAGAAAGGGAAATCTCTCCCAGCAGCCTCAGAAGCAGCAGATTAAAGCTCCACAATCAACTTGATGTACCCTGCATCTGTGGAATACATGAATAGACAACGAATCATCCCAAATTGAGGAGGTGGACTTTGAGAGCAAGATTTATGATGTTTTCCCCTTTTCCTCCTTTTGTGAGTGTGTATGTGTATGCTTCTGTGTGAGATTTTGTCTGTACAGCTTTGCTTCCACCATTTGTCTGAGGGTTCTATCCATCTTTTTTGTTTGTTTGTTTTTTCTCTTAAAAATTATATTTTTATTTTAATAACTTTATTATATTTTATCTTACTTTATTTTATTTTACTTTATCTTCTTTCTTTTTTTCCTTCCTTCCTCCCTCCCTCCCTCCCACCCTCCTTTCTTTCTTTCTTTCTACTTCTACTAATTCTTTCTTTCTACTTTTTCTCCCTTTTATTCTGAGCCATGTGGATGAAAACCTCTTGGTGCTGCAGCCAGGAGTCAGTGCTGTGCCTCTGAGGTGGGAGAGACAACTTCAAGACACTGGTCCACAAGAGACCTCCCAGCTCCACATAATATAAAACAGCGAAAATCTCCCAGAGATCTCCATCTCAACACCAGCACCCAGCTTCACTCAACGACCAGCAAGCTATAGTGCTGGACATCCTATGCCAAACAACTAGCAAGACAGGAACACAACCCCACCCATTAACAGAGAGGCTGCCTAAAATCATAAGTCCACAGATACCCCAAAACACACCAACAGATGTGGACCTGCCCACCACAAAGACAAGATCCAGCCTCCTCCACCAGAACACAGGCACTAGTCCCCTCCACCAGGAAGCCTACACAACCCACTGAACCAACCTTAGCCACTGGGGACAGACACCAAAAACAACAGGAACTACGAACCTGCAGCCTGTGAAAAGGAGACCCCAAACACAGTAAGATAAGCAAAATGAGAAGACAGAAAAACACACAGTAGATGAAGGAGCAAGATAAAAACCCACCAGACCTAACAAATGAAGAGGAAATAGGCAGTCTACCTGAAAAAGAATTCAGAATAATGATAGTAAACATGATCCAAAATCTTGGAAATAGAATAGACCAAATGCAAGAAACATTTAACAAGGACCTAGAAGAACTAAAGATGAAACAAACAATGATGAACAATACAATAAATGAAAGGAAAAATACTCTACATGGGATCAATAGCAGAATAACTGAGGCAGAAGAACGGATAAGTGACCTGGAAGATAAAGTAGTGAAAATAACTGCTGCAGAGCAGAATAAAGAAAAAAGAATGAAAAGAACTGAGGACAGTCTCAGAGACCTCTGGGACATTAAAAGCACCAACATTGGAATTATAGGGGTTCCAGAAGAAGAAGAGAAAAAGGAAGGGATTGAGAAAATATTTGAAGAGATTATAGTTGAAAACTTCCCTAATATGGGAAAGAAAATAGTTAATCAAGTCCAGGAAGCACAGAAAGTCCCATACAGGATAAATCCAAGGAGAAATACGCCAAGACACATATTAATCAAACTGTCAAAAATTAAATACAAAGAAAACATATTAAAAGCAGCAAGGGAAAAACAACAAATAACAAACAAGGGAATCCCCATAAGGATAACAGCTGATCTTTCAGCAGAAACTCTGCAAGCCAGAAGGGACTGGCAGGACATATTTAAAGTGATGAAGGAGAAAAACCTGCAACCAAGATTACTCTACCCAGCAATGATCTCATTCAGATTTGATGGAGAAATTAAAACTTTTACAGACAAGCAAAAGCTGAGAGAGTTCAGCACTACCAAACCAGCTCTACAACAACTGCTAAAGGAACTTCTCTAGGCAAGAAACACAAGAGAAGGAAAAGACCTACAATAATGAACCCAAAACAATTAAGAAAATGGGAATAGGAACATACATATTAATAATTACCTTAAATGTAAATGGACTAAATGCTCCCACCAAAAGACACAGATTGGCTGAATGGATACAAAAACAAGACCCATATATTTGCTGTCTACAAGAGACCCACTTCTGACCTAGAGACACATACAGACTGAAAGTAAGGGAATGAAAGAAAGATATTTCATGCAAATGGAAACCAAAAGAAAGCTGGAGTAGCAACTGTCATATCAGACAAAATAGACTTTAAAATAAAGACTATTAGAAGAGACAAAGAAGGACACAACATAATGATCAAGGGATCGATCCAAGAAGAAGATATAATGATTGTAAATATTTATGCACCCAACATAGGAGCACCTCAATACATAAGGCAAATACTAACAGCCATAAAAGGGGAAATCAACAGTAACACATTCATAGTAGGGGACTTTAACACCCCACTTTCACCCATGGACAGATTATCCAAAATTAAAATAAATAAGGAAACACAAGCTTTAAATGATACATTAAACAAGATGGACTTAATTGATATTTATAGGACATTCCATCCAAAAACAACAGAATACACATTTTTCTCAAGTGCTCATGGAATATTCTCCAGGATAGATCAAAACTTGGGTCACAAATCAAGCCTTGGTAAATTTAAGAAAATTGAAATTGTATCAAGTATTTTTCTGAACACAATGCTATGAGACTAGATATCAATTACAGGAAAAGATCTGTAAAAAATACAAACATATGGAGGCTAAACAATACACTACTTAATAATGAAGGAATCACTGAAGAAATCAAAGAGGAAATCAAAAAATACCTAGAAACAAATGACAATGGAGACACGATGACCGAAAATCTATGGGATGCAGCAAAAGCAGTTCTAAGAGGGAAGTTTATAGCAATACAATCCTACCATAAGAAACAGGAAACATCTCCAATAAACAAGCTAACCTTGCACCTAAAGCAATTAGAGAAAGAAGTACAAAAAAAAAATTTAGCAGAAGGAAAGAAATCATAAAAATCAGATCAGAAATAAATGAAAAAGAAATGAAGGAAATGATAGCAAAGATCAATAAAACTAATAGCTGGTTTTTTGAGAAGGCAAAAATAATTAATAAACCATTAGCCAGACTCATCAAGAAAAAAAGGGAGAAGACTCAAATCAATAGAATTAGAAATGAAAAAGGAGAAGTAACAACAGACACTGCAGAAATAAAAAAGATCATGAGAGATTACTACAAGCAACTCTATGCCAATAAAATGGACAATCTGGAAGAAATGGACAAATTCTTAGAAATGCACAACGTGCCAAGACTGAATCAGGAAGAAATAGAAAATATGAACAGACCAATCACAAGCACTGAAATTGAAACAGTGATTAAAAATCTTCCAACAAAAAAAACCCAGGACCAGATGGCTTCACAGCCGAATTCTATCAAATATTTAGAGAAGAGCTAACACCTATCCTTCTCAAACTCTTCAAAATATAGCAGAGGGAGGAACACTCCCAAATTCCTTCTACGAGGCCACCATCACCTTGATACCAAAATCAGACAAGGATGTCACAAAGAAAGAAAACTACAGGCCAATATCACTGATGAACATACATGCAAAAATCCTCAACAAAATACTAGCAAACAGAATCCAACAGCACATTAAAAGGATCATACACCATGATCAAGTCAGGTTTATTCCAGGAATGCAAGGATTCTTGAATATATGCAAATCTATCAATGTGATAAACCATATTAAAAAACTGAAGGAGAAAAACCATATGATCATCTCAATAGATGCAGAGAAAGCTTTTGACAAAATTCAACACCCATTTATGATAAAACCCCGCAGAAAGTAGGCATAGAGGGAACTTTGCTCAACATAATAAAGGCCATATATGACAAGCCCACAGCCAACATCATCCTCAATGGTGAAAAACTGAAAGCATTTCCACTAAGATCAGGAACAACACAAGGTTGCCCACTCTCACCACTCTTACTCAACATAGTTTTGGAAATTTTAGCCACAGCAATCAGAGAAGAAAAGGAAATAAAAGGAATCCAAATCGGAAAAGAAGAAGTAAAGCTGTCACTGTTTGCAGATGACATGATCCTATACATAGAGAATCCTAAAGATGCTACCAGAAAACTACTAGAGCTACTCAATGAATTTGGTAAAGTGTCAGGATACAAAATTAATGCACAGAAATCTCTGGCATACCTATATACTAATGATGAAAAATCTGAAAGTGAAATCAAGAAAACACTCCCATTTACCATTGCAACAAAAAGAATAAAATATCTAGGAATAAACCTACCTAAGGAGACAAAAGACCTGTATGCAGAAAATTATAAGACACTGATGAAAGAAATTAAAAATGATGCAAATAGATGGAGAGATATACCATATTCTTGGATTGGAAGGATCAACATTGTGAAAATGACTCTACTACCCAAAGCAATCTACAGATTCTATGCAATCCCTATCAAACTACCACTGGCATTTTTCACAGAACTAGAACAAAAAATTTCACAATTTGTATGGAAACACAAAAGATCCCGAATAGCCAAAGCAACCTTGAGAACAAAAAACGGAGCTGGAGGATTCAGGCTCCCTGACTTCAGACTATACTACAAAGCCACAGTAATCAAGAAAGTATGGTACTGGCACAAAAACAGAAAGACAGATCAATGGAACAGGATAGAAAGCACAGAGATAAACCCACGCACATATGTTCACCTTATCTTTGATAAAGGAGGCAGGGATGTACAGTGGAGAAAGGACAGCCTCTTCAATAAGTGGTGCTGGGAAAACTGGATAGGTACATATAAAACTATGAGATTAAATCACTCCCTAACACCATACACAAAAATAAGCTCAAAATGGATTAAAGACCTAAATGTAAGGCCAGAAACTCTCAAACTCTTAAAGGAAAATATAGGCAGGACACACTATGACATAAATCACAGCAAGATCCTTTTTGACCCACCTCCTAGAGAAATGGAAATAAAAACAAAAATAAACACATGGCACCTAATGAAACTTCAAAGCTTTTGCACAGCATAGGAAACCATAAACAAGACCAAAAGACAACCCTCAGAATGGGAGAAAATATTTGCAAATGAAGCAACTGACAAGGGATTAATCTCCAAATTTTATAAGCAGCTCATGCAGCTCAATAACAAAAAAAACAAACAACCCAATCCAAAAATGTGCAGAAGACCTAAATAGACATTTCTCCAAAGAAGATATACAGACTGCCAACAAACACATGAAAAAATGCTCAACATCACTAATCATTAGAGAAATGCAAGTCAAAACTACCATGAGATATCATCTCACACCAGTCAGAATGGCCATCATCAAAAAATCTAGAAACAATAAATGCTGGAGAGCGTGTGGAGAAAAGGGAGCTCTCTTGTGCTGTTGGTGGGAATGTAAATTGATACAGCCACTCTGGAGAACAGTATGGAGGTTCCTTAAAAAACTACAAATAGAATTACCATATGACCCAGCAATCCCACTACTGGGCATGTACCCTGAGAAAACCATAATTCAAAAAGAGTCATGTACCAAAATGTTAATTGCAGCTCTATTTACAATAGCCCGGAGATGGAAACAACCTAAGTGTCCATCATCGGATGAATGGATAAAGAAGATGTGGCACATATATACAATGGAGTATTACTCAGCCATAAAAAGAAACGAAATTGAGCTATTTGTAATGAGGTGGATAGACCTAGAGTCTGTCATACAGAGTGAAGTAAGTCAGAAATAGAGAGACAAATACCATATGCTAACACATATATATGGAAATTAAGGAAAAAATGTCATGAAATACCTAGGGGTAATACAGGAATAAAGACACAGACCTACTAGAGAATGGTCTTGAGGATATGAGGAAGGGGAAGGGGAAGCTGTGACAAAGCAAGAGAGAGGCATGGACATATATACACTACCAAACGTAAGATAGATAGCCAGTGGGAAGCTGCCGCATAGCACAGGGAGATCAGCTCCGTGCTTTATGACTGCCTGGAGGGGTGGGATAGGGAAGTTGGGAGGGTGGGAGACGCAAGAGGGAAGGGATATGGGAACATATGTATATATATAACTGATTCATTTTGTTGTAAAGCAGAAACTAACACACCATTGTGAAGCAATTATACTCCAATAAAGATGTTAAAAAAAAAAATGTGCCAAAGACCTTAGCAGACATCTCACCAAAGACCATATACAGATGACAAATAAGCATATGAAAAGATGCTCCATATATGTCATCAGGGGAATGCAAAGTTAGACAAAGAGATACTACTGCACACCTATTAGAATGGCGAAAATCCAAAACATTGACAACACCAAATGGTGGTGAGGATGTGCAGCAACTGGAACTCTCATTTATTGCTGGTGGGGAAGCAAAATGGTACAGCCACTTTGGAAGACACTTGGGCAGTTTCTTATAAAACTAAACATACTCTTAACATACGATCTAGCAATCACGCTCCTTGGTATTTACCTAAAAGAGTTGAAAATTTAAGGCCACACAAAAGCCTGCACACAGATGTTTACAGTAGCTTTATTCCTAATTGCCAAACTTGGAAGCAACCAAGATGTCTTTCGTTAGGTGAATGGATAATGTGTGGTGTATCTAGACAATGGAATATCATTCAGCCTAGAAAGAAACAAGATATCAAGCCATGAAAAGACATAAAGGAAGTTTAAATGCATATTATTAAGTCAAAGAAGCTAATTTGAAAAGTCTGCATACTGTGTGATTCTAATTATATGACGTTCTGGAAAAGGCAAAATTATGGAGACAGTAAAAAGATCAGCAGTTGCCAGGAGGTACAGGTAGGGGAGATGAATACGTGGACCACAGAGTATTTTTAGGGCAGTCAAAATACTCTGTATGATTATATAATGATGCACACGTCATTATACATTTGTCCAAACCCATAGAATGTACAACACCAACAGTGAACCTTAATGTAAACGATGGATTTGGGGTGATTATGATGTGTCAATGTAGATTCATCAACAGTGACAAATGTACCACTCTGGCGGGGAATGGTGATAATGAGGGAGGGTATGTATGTCTGGAGGAAGGGAGTATATGGGAAGTCTCTGCACGTTCTCCACAATTTTGTTATGAACCTAAAACTGCTCTAAAAATAAATTCTTATTTTAAAAAAGAAACACTGGACTAAGTAATTTTAAGCTATTTTTTCTAACTCCAAAGTGCTTTGAGTCCTGTGTTGTCTACCTAAGGTGACTAGGGCAATAGTGAAGCCATTAAGTAGGGTAAGGAATGCAAGAAAAAGCACCTAGAAACATGCATTTTGGGGCCTACTGGGTCTGAAGTATCTTGGTTCATCTATGACAGCATGTTGTCTACATGATAACAGAATTGTAAATCACTTTAGAATATTTAGCATTTTTTCAGGAGACATCAAAGATGAAGCATTAGTAATCTGTATTTGCAGTTTAGTGTTGTCCAGGTAGCTTACTTTGCTTTCATGTCTATTGTGGTTAGAAATTGCTGTCTTTAGTTTTGAAAATTCATAATCTTGAGATCATGCTCCTTACTCTGCTTCTCGATCAATTATTACATTTTTCTCTTTCTGTGCTTTGGATGACATTTAGAACACCAATTGAGTATAATGGATTGACTAGCATACCAGGTCCTCTACCTTCCTTTTTGTTTCCCATCCATGTTTTTTTCTGTCACACCAGGTTTCTTTGTCTCACTCCACTTCTGACTCATTGTCTGATTGTGAGCAAAACACTTAATCTTTTGGCAGATCAATTTCTCTGTTTATGAACAAGGATGATATTCTTACTTCCTGCTGAACTTGAATGAATGATGTGAGGATTAATGGAGTGAACCACCGAAAAACTGTTGAATCCTTAAGGCAGAGGAATCCTAGAAGTATAATCCATTGTCCTCATTGTTATGTTTTTGTTTGATTGTAAAGTAAGCCAGCATTCACGCTTTACAACCAGATAGCCCAGCACACAGGTGGAAACTGTAATCATTTTAAAAGAGCATGTGCTTGAAATGTAGTTTATTTTTTCCAAAGTCACAAAATTATAGTTCCAAAAATATGTCTTTATAAGTATTTGCTTCTTTTGTAGAGTTCCTAAATGTGTTTTTGAACCTATTTCTCTATACTTTGTTGAAATGATGGAGAGGCTATTTTACAATTATGTTAGGTTTTCAGGTCTTAGTGTTAAGCAAATCAATACCGTCCAACATTGATCTTTCTTCTCTAAGATGGGAAGAGATGTTACATGCAACTAAAGTTTTCTGAAGAAATTCTGAGTCTAGGCTGTTGGTATTATTTTGGCATAATAAATAAATTAAATAAAATATTTGACATATCTGTAAGGATTTAATCCAGTATTCTTTGCACCTCATTATATTGGGTTGGCCAAAAATTTCGTTTGGGTTGTTCTGTAACATCTTATGGAAAAACCAGAACGAACTTTTTGGCCAATCCAATATATATTTGAGTGCAGTCTGGATCCACAGCCTGGGCACTTAACTACCACATAATACTCTGTAAACATAGATTTTGTAATAGTTATAGAGCTTGGAGTTACTGCTATAGCCCAGAATACTCAAGGTTAATTTACTTGAAGTTTGGAGTTGCTCTATCTGGTCCACTTGTGATGAACCTCGTTTCACTATGACTAAGTCATCTGCCTTAATGTTTTATTTGTCCTCCTCATTATAAACCTCTTCCTGGTAGAGAGCCAAGGCTCTGTGCTCATATAAAAAACAAAATATAGGTGTTCATTATTTTTATTCTGAGGAAGAGTGGAGTAAAAGCCCAATGAAACATTTCTGATAACTAACAATATGACTGGTTATTGCCCTGAGTTACTTAATTGTCTACTTTGAAGAGACAGATATAGATTTTTATGGATATTAAAAACAAGTGTCAGTGCAGTGCACTGACTCCAAGGAGCCTGAACATTTTTGAATGAGTATTTAATGGCTAACAAATAGAAGTGTTGAACTGGGGAACACATCACTGTTTACCAAGCTCTTCTGCTAAGGAAGGGCAAGATGTCACAATTCTTATCATTCCTTCATTAGAAACAGATATATTGGTGGACAAGGAGGTTAATAGCTTTGGCAAAGGCCACAAATAGAATGAAAATTAGAAACCAAGAAAGATATCACATAGCTGTCAGAAGACTTTAGCACAAATTCTAACTATATGGTACCTCAGGCACTTAGTTGATTTAGACTAATCTACATTCAGAGGGAATTTAAAAATTGTTGAGATAAAATCTATGAAGATCTCAGAACACCACAAGATCATGTCTAACAATAGCTTGACATAAAATCCACTTCAAAGCAATTTAAGAAACCTATCCAATTTGACTGGGTTCAAAGAGTAGCCAAGAGATCCTATTAAGACATGGGCTACACCATGACTTCTAAGTTCCAGATCTATTTTCCCAAGACATTTTCACTTAGTAGCTGTATAGGCACTTCACACCAAAAATATCAAAATCCAAAGTCAATAGCTTTTATCACCCATTGTTCCCAAATAAGTTCCTCACCCTCTGTTTCCTACACTAGGATACAGAAAAAATA
Organism: Tursiops truncatus; assembly: GCF_011762595.2. Lineage (NCBI taxonomy): Eukaryota > Metazoa > Chordata > Mammalia > Artiodactyla > Delphinidae > Tursiops > Tursiops truncatus. The sequence goes on from NC_047055.1 coordinate 32,857,260, forward strand.
TCCAGTTTAAAACTTGAGATGTCTTTGTCTCCATACTGAAGATGTATCATAACCATTACATTAAGTGAATGCTTGAGTCCTACTTCTCTCACTCTAATAGTCAATCAACAAGCACAGCTAATTCTACTTCCTTAATATCTCTGTATTCCTTCCACTTATCTCCATCCCATTACCATTACAATAGCAACTTAACAATTCTGCTTATTCTCAATATCTTTACCATACTGCAGCCAGAGAAATCATTTTAAAATGCGAATATGATCCAGTCATTCTTCTGCTTAAAGCCCATCAGAACTTCCCACTGCATACATGGTAAAGTCTAAATTAAGAGGTTGAGATTAACAAATACACACTACTATATATAAAATAGATAACCAACAAGGACCTGCTGTACAGCACAGGGAATTATACTCAATATTCTGTAATAACCGATAGGGGAAGTCAATCTGAAGAATATATATATATATATATATATATATATATATATATATATATATATGATTTGCTGTGCTGTACACCTGAAACCAACACAGGATTATAAATCAACTATACTTCAATAAAAATAAAAAATAAATTTCTTGATATGTATTACAAGGACCTCTGTGATTTTTCCCCTTTGTGATTTTTCAATATCATCCATATGAAAATTCTCTCAGTTCTCTGAATTCATCATATGCTATCTTTTCTCATGGCTGTTCCCTCTTTTTAAGAACACTGTTACTCCCATAACATGGCTTCACACACTGACTAACTCCTGCTCATTTTCCATATCTAATTTTAGAATAATAACTCATATGAAACCTTCCCTGATTCCCTTGAGAGATGGCTAGTTACCTCAGTGATCACACAATATGACAACTGCATCCACTACTTCAAAATAGTTTTTAACTCTGTACTTTCAACTCCTACTGAAGGGCTTGACATAAAATAAAATTAAAAACCATAGTAATAATAAGTAACATTGATAATTTTTAGCAACTTTATTAGAGTATAATAGCTTTACAACATTGTGTTAGTTTCAGCTGCATAACAAAGTGAATCAACTATATGCATACATATGTTCACTATATACACTCCCTCTTCCATCTCCCTTCCACACTCCGTATCCCACCCCTCTAGGTGGTCACAAAGCACTGAGCTGATCTCCCTGTGTTATACAGCTGCTTCCCATGAGCTACCTATTTTACATTTGGTACTGTGTATATGTCAATGCTACTCTCTCACTGCATCCCAGCTTACCCTGCCCTCTCCCTATGTCCTCAAGTTCATACTCTACATCTGCGTTTTTATTCCTGTCCTGGCCCTAGGTTCATCAGAATATTTTTTTTTAAGATTCCATATATATGTGTTAGCATACGGTATTGGTTATTCTCTTTCTGACTTACTTCACTCTGTATGACAGACTTTAAGTCCATCCACCTCACTACAAATAACTCAATTTTGTTTCTTTTTATGGCTGAGCAATATTCCATTGTACATATGTGCCACATCTTCTTTATCCATTCATCTGTTGATGGACACTTAGGTTGCCTCCAAGTCCTGGATAATGTAAATAGTGCTGCAATTAATATTGTGGTACATGACTCTTTCTGAATTATGGTTTTCTCGGGGTATATGCCCAGTAGTGGGATTGTTGGGTCATATGGTAGTTCTATTTTTAGTTTTTTAAGGAACTTCCATACTGTTCTCCATAGTGGCTGTACCAATTTACATTCCCACCAACAGTGCAAGAGGGTTCCCTCTTCTCCACACCCTCTCCAGCATTTATTGTTTGTAGATTTTTTGATGATGGCCATTCTGCCTGGTGTGAAGTGATACCTCATTGTAGTTTTGATTTGCATTTCTCTAATGATTAGTGATGTTGAGCATCCTTTCATGTGTTTGTTGGCAATCTGTATATCTTCTTTGGAGAAATGTCTATTTAGGTCTTCTGCCCATTTTTGGATTGGGTTTTTTGGGTTTTTTTGATATTGAGCTACATGAGCTGCTTGTAAATTTTGGAGATTAATCCTTTGTCAGTAGCTTCGTTTGCAAATATTTTCTCCCATTCTGAGGGTTCTCTTTTCATCTTGTTTATGTTTTCCTTTGCTGTGTAAAAGCTTTTAAGTTTCATTAGGTCCCATTTGTTTATTTTTGATTTTATTTCCATTTCTCTGGGAGGTGGGTCAAAAAGGATCTTGTTGTGATTTATGTGAGTGTTCCGTCTATGTTTTCCTCTAAGTTTGATAGTGTCTGTCCTTACATTTAGGTCTTTAATCTATTTTGAGTTTATTTTTGTGTATGGTGTTGGGGAGTGTTCTAATTTCATTCTTTTACATGTAGCTGTCCAATTTTCCCAGCATCAGTTATTGAAGAGGCTGTCTTTTCTCCACTGTATATTCTTGCCTCCTTTATCAAAAATAGAGGAGGTGTGGATGGTGACCTGTGCTTGCACACAGGCTTCTTGGTGGTGCAGCAGCAGCCTTAGCATCTCATGCCCGTCTCTGGGGTCTGCGCTGATAGCCGTGGCTCGCTCCCGTCTCTGGAGCTCCTTTAAGTGGCACTCTTAATCCCCTCTCCTCGAGCACCAGGAAACAAAGAGGCAAGAAAAAGTCTCTTGTCTCTTCGGCAGGTCCAGACTTTTTCCCAGACTCCCTCCCCGCTAGCTGTGGTGCACTAGCCCCCTTCAGGCTGTGTTCACACAGCCAACCCCAGTCCTCTCCCTGGGATCTGACCTCCGAAGCCCGAGCCTCAGCTCCCATCCCCCGCCCGCCCCGGCGGGTGAGCAGACAAGCCTCTCGGGCTGTGCCGGGAGGCACCGATCCTCTGTTCGGGAATCTCTCCGCTTTGCCCTCCGCACCCCTGTGGCTGCGCTCTCCTCCGAGGCTCCGAAGCTTCCCCCCTCCGCCACCCGCAGTCTCCACCCGAGAAGGGGCTTCTAGTGTTTGGAAACCTTTCCTCCTTCACGGCTCTCCTCCCACTGGTGCAGGTCCCGTCCCTATTCTTTTGTCTCTGTTTTTTTTCTTTTTTCCTACCCAGGTACATGGGGATTTTCTTGCCTTTTGGGAGGTCTGAGTTCTTCTGCCAGCATTTAGTAGGTGTTCTGTAGGAGTAGTTCCACATGTAGATGTATTTTTGATGTATTTGTGGGGAGGAAGGTGATCTCCACATCTTACTTCTCTGCCATCTTGAAGGTCCCCCCAACATCGATAATTTTTGTGTTCTAAGTATGCTACATGTGTTGTTTAACCCTCACAAAAATCACATGCAGTAGGTACCATCACTATCTCAGTTTTCCAAATAAGGAAACTAAGACATGGAGTTGTTAAATTGCATGTCATGGCTAAACTGCAAGAAACGGAGCAAATATCTGAAGCCAGGAAGTCTGGCTCCACAGTCTGGGCACTGAACTACCACACTGTACTCTTTAAATTATAAAATAGATTTTACAACAGTCCTTACCTGAGTGAGAGATCCTGAGGTCCTCTCAAGTTAGAAACAACAGGACTTCCAAATAAGGAAACCCCTGTTGGTATGTATAGATAATTTGTATTAAATGATATGTTAGATTTCCATAGTTTCCAACAAATGTTTATTGAACAAGTGGAATGATTGGGTTTAGCCAACAGCATGGAGCAAAAAAAATATCACAAGAGAAAGGAGGCATTGATTTTACATTACAATTTCACAACAGACCCTTGAACCACTTCAATATAGGACACATTCTCATGGGAAAGGTGAAACATGTATAGAGAAGAAAGGAAAAAACATAAGATATCATTGACTTTAGGTCAATTTGATTTTTGGAAGCTGTCAATTCAAAGAGCTGTCCAGTGTGTAGCCAGAATTTAGCATGATTTGTAGTAAGGTTAGATTTGAAATCCTCAGGGTACTTGCATTATGGGAGAATGGTATAATAGACTTTCAATGGGTTGAAACTTTCTCTCCTTGTTGCACCATTTGTTTCTCAATGATGTGCAACTACTTGCCTCGCAGAATAATAAACCAGGAGAATTGGTCCTAGTTAAGAACTCTGAATATTAGATCTTTCATTTTCTTCATTTCTGAGCTTGAGCAGACTTTGGTACCTTTATAAGCAGAAACTACAGTGCATGTTTGAACAGAGAATCTATCTTTGAAGATTGGAGCTATTGTATGTAGGAAATCACTTTAGTTGAGAAGTTTTAAAGTTCTTTGTCCTTAAAATTCAAGAAACTTCTATCACTTACCTGCAAGTACCAAACACTGTGAGAGCTGGCACACCATGGAACCTAGAACAAATCCCTCCATATAGAAAACACCCAATAAATGCCAGATATCCTCTGCTTACATCACTGCTCTCTTCCCATCCAGAACTTTTTACAAAACCATAGCTGGCTCTTAGCAAAATGTAAAGAGTTTTCAATGCATTTTTGTCACTTTCACATATGACATTTGCATCCAAAATTATGCAACCCTATAGCTGCCTAATTGCTACCCAGAGTTCCCTAATGCAGTGCCTGGTATTACCCTTATAAACAGTGACTCCTGCTCTACACAGTGTTTCATTTCTCCATAAAACTTTACCTTGCTGGTTATCCATGCCTATGGGGCCTGATATCATCTAACTGGACCACTGGGAAGAAATTTGACAAATTAAGACTTTGAAAAAAATGAATACTTTTTTAAACTGAGAACTTCTGATTATACCCCAATAAAGATGTTAAACAAATAAAATAAAATAAAATAAAATGTAACAGTCTTAAAAAAAAACAAAAAAAACCTGAGAACTTCTGGAGACACAAAGGAATAATTTTTTCTGATAGTGGAACTTAAGATATAATGGGAGAAATTGGGGTGGAATGATAATCAGCAAGATAGCGAAAATAGTTTTCTATTGTCATTCCCCACAGAAAATCAATTTTGACAATAACCCATGGATGAGAGGGTCTTAGTGGGAGTCCCATTGTCCAGTGGAGAGCTTTCAGCACACTGCTAAAGAAAAAACACCTGAGACTGGATGCATTGAAGAGGGTAAGAGGAACAGTTTCATTTTTCTTGTGTCAACCTTACCCCAAGGTGGGGGATAAAGAACATATAATGGAATATTATTCAGCCATAAAAAAGAAGGATATCCTGCCATTTAGGACAACATGGATGAACCTGAAGGACATTATGTTAAGTTAAATAAGCCAGACAGAGAATGACAAATACTGTATGATCTCACTTATATGTGGAATCTAAAAAGTTTTTTAAGTTGAACTCGTAGAACCAGAGAATAGAATGGTGGTTGCCAGGGGCTGGGGGGTGGGAGAAATGGGAAGATGTTTGTTAAAGGGTACAAACTTTCATTTATAAGATGAATAAGGTCTGAGTATCCAATATACATCATGGTTATTATAGTTAATAATAGTGTAATATATACTTGAAATTGGCTAAGAGAGTTGATCTTAAGTGTTCTGACCACACACACAGAAAAGGTAAATATGTTAGGTGATGGATGTGATAATTAACTTGATTGTGGTAATCATTTTGCAATATATACATATTTCAGATCATCGTGTCATATACTTTAAGTATACAGAATTTTATTTTTCAATTATTTCTCAATGATGCTGGGGGAAAATGGGAAACATTGATGAATGAGATATTACAAGGCAAATTTTACCCCATCTGTGTATGATGCCTAACCTTTCGCCTTGAACACTATTTTTTAGCATAAGTGACTTTTCAATGTGTGTTAACAGTAAGGCATTTACCTTCTTTCAACTTGCATAATAAGTTGTATATCTTGTCTGAGTACTCCTGCCTATTCTGTGCTTTTAGAACTCTAGAAGACCAGGTTTACTTAAGAGCATATGGCTTATGTTATCAAGAGAAAGGAACGTGTATACTTTCCTGTCATATTAGCAAGTTTGTACCAACATTTTTCTCTATAGCAAAATTACAAGATCAGTTTGGTATAGAGAAAGAAACATTGAGCTGGGACACAAGTTACTCCCTCTTGCTAGTTCTTCCTCTATAATGTGAAAGATTTGCATTAGGGAATCTCTAAAGCTTCTTCCTGCTCCAATATTTTAGTAAGTGGCTAAGGATTATACCAATATTTCATTGAACAGATATACTCAAATATATGGTTACATGAAGCTTTGAAAAAGAAGTAGAAATGGGAGATGTTGGGGTTTAAGTTCCTCTACCCAGATGCATTTGTATTTAAATAAGAGAACTTAGAAGACAAGAATGTGTTTAAACTCCAAAGGAATCTATATCTAAGGGTGTAATGTTAAACATTATAACAAATGTGTGTGTGTGTGTGTGTGTACATTCTGGAGAAGCTGAGCCCCTCAAATTTGACCACAAAGTAGCTTTTGTCCATTTGCAAAGACAGCTTAATACAAGTCAAGTTCTACAAAATAGACAATGTGCAATTTGGGGTAATTTTTCTACAGAAAATACTGCACATGTAGTCTTTGTTATTTAAATGGTATATATGTGCCTTTGGAGAATAAAATATTTCGGGTAAAAGTTTTATTTTTGCTTTTGAAGATCTCTATATTATTAGCAAACAAAGAGACATGAGAGTATCCACAGATGGACTGTAGGGATAAGGTTCAGAGAACACCTTTTCTTTTGGATTAATTTTTGTTTTAATCTTTGTAATGTGTACCTAGAGACTCATTGGATACATTATAAATTAATAAGCAGAACTGATGGAAAATCATGGTTCTTTCTATAAGGAAAAATGGGGTTTGAGCAAGGAAGAGAATAAATGAACACAAAAGGGGACATTTCTATGAAAGGCTTTTTAAAAAAATCAATAGCAAATATTTTCTTTTTATGTGGTCCTTTTCAAAGCGTTGTTTGCAAAGTGGGAAGAAAATGAAAAACCTCTATAGCCACCTCAGATCAAAGTATCCAAGTACACTATTATCTAAAATGTTACACACAAATATGTTAGCTAGTAGAGAGAAGGACTGTTGAAAACTCTTTCCTTGGTCTCACCTACAAAATCCTTAAAATGGAATTGGTATACTTAAGAAAAGATAATGAGCAGACATGAATTTCCTAGTAATCCCTGTTGTCTATTGTATAACCTTCTTTTGGCATCAAGTACACAAGTCAATGGGAGGTCCTTTAATGAGTGAAGGAGTTGAAGAATCCTCTGTGGATAGTTAATTCATGTTGTGGAAAACCCAGAGAATTTTCCCTGTTTCCCTATAAAAAACACTTTCTGTAGATTTGTGAACAGAAAAATCACATCTGCTAAATACAGCCTCTCATTATGCTGGATAAATACTAATTCAATCTCACTTTGGAATTTCTTTTCCTAAGCTCTGCAGATAGCTCCACCACCAAAGTTTCATAACACTATGTGTCATAGCTTGATGGACATTTATATTTTATTCCTCTTAATGAAATGGGGTGCCAGTGTCTAAGATCAAATCCTGGGAGAAACCCTAGTCAAAATAACATTTACAATGCATCTCTTATGGTACAGGACTTCTGCATATGTCCAATCTAATCTATTTCACATTGATCTCAATCAGTGAAAGGTTTGAAGGATAATGTTTTTCTGACCTTCTCTCATAATTTTAGAGTTACACCCTAATTAGAGTCTGTAACTCTCATCTACAATAATTAATCAGCAAGTCAACACTTGAGCAGGTGCTTTGAACTATATATTCAATGATGAGGATTGATTTTTATTCAGAATCTGCTATAGGCTTTAACCAAATTCCTCCAAACAGTTAGCTTTGGTTTCAGTGGAATTAGTGGCCCTATAGGAGAGTACAGCTAGCCTTCTGTTATGGCAGGTTACTAAAAATCATTAATTACCAGAAAACTTAATCAGACTACAACTAAATTGATGGCTTAGGCTTCACAAATGATTAGACCTTAAATTTGTAATGTCTGACTATTGAGTGAACATCTGTACAACTAGCAGGAAAATGTTATTCATCCCTTGTATCTGCTCTTCCCCATATTGACTTAAGGTAGAAGTAGAAACAGAACAGATTATCCATTTATTAGGAAATTCGTATCAGCTAAGTTCTATAACCACTGTTGATAGAGGTTAGACATATAAATTCTTTAGAAGCATCCTACCCAATACCATTACTAAAAGCTAATTAAATTTATTCATTCGTTAAGCATAGATTTAAAAATATAACATCTGCTATGTACTAGGAATGATGTTAGGTATTAGAGCTATGGGATGAACAAGGGAAACAAAAGATGCCTACTGTGTAGTTGCATACAATGCAGCTGGACAAACAGCAAACGTTAGAACAATTACAAATGCTGGGAAATAATAAAAGGTAAGTTAGAGTATAAAGCATGATGCGTAATGATGGAGGACGACTACCTAACCCAGTTTTGGAGGATAAGATATGACTTCCAGGGAATAAGGGTCTAAACAGATCTGAAGAATGTCAAATTTTGATGGAGGAAAATTCATTTATTTGAAGAAATTCACTGGCTACTTCAGTCGATCTAATGATGAGATCTGTAGCCCCACATAGATGTAGTCACAGAAATTATTCAGTCCCCTTGGAGTAGATATTCTAGAGAAACAGTGTGGTTGAATGAAAGAGGATGGAATATGAGACAAACAACTTGGGTTCAAATGCTAGATTCTTTACATGTATTATCTCTAAAGCTCATAAATAGTTTGTAGCATATATATATTTCTATTGCTGTTTTACTATGAGTTTGGGTAAGGTACAAATCATTCTGACCCACTGTCTCTTCTATAAACTGAGAATAATATTAATATTGTTAGTAATGACTTTTAAAAATTTAACTTGCTGCTCAAGTTCTAGGTATTATTATTATTTATGAAGTTTGGGTAATACTAACTAAAGAACCAAGTGATTGTTTTTGTTTGCCTTGAGGTTATAATATATCTTTTAAAAATCCTATGTATTAGAATTATCTCGAGAGGGAAACAAAAATGTCCACTTCTAGGAGAGTAAAAACATATTAAATTTAGGGACAGACTAAGGTGATTTAGGTCTAGTTCAAAGGCTAGTGAATGAATATAATGTTCAATTATCCTTTGAAACTTTCCAACATAATTTATCACCATCATCAAGGAACATATTCCAAATAGTTATTTGCTGATACAGTAATACTGACACCTTCCAGACAATGAGAGTGACAAAATGGCTACAATCTGTTTTTCACAACATGAAACTATGTTGAATGCCAAAACATTAAAATAAAACAAATGGCAGCTTTGGAAAATTGCATTCTAATGTGTCCTTTGAAAAATTATTTGTATCAGGATTGTATACCACCTGGTGGACTAATGCCCCAAATGATGATTGAGTGGTTATCTATCAAAAGATGTGAAAATAACCTGTTACTGGAGAGTATCTGGTGGGAATAAATTGGCAATTTAAATTTGACAATCATAAGTTGGTTCACTGGTTGATAGCATCTACCAGCCAATATACTTGAAATTATATTTTCTGGTCTTTAAAATTACTTCCAGAGTTTTCATGGTGAAGAATGAGTTTGAAAAATGACAGTAATTTCTTTGCTCTTGCAACTGAATATCATTTGCTTTTTCATATTTCAGAAAATTGTCAATACTCATGAGCATAAACACATTTGAAAAGTTAAAGTCTATATTCATCTAAGTGTAACCTTCTTTTAATTTTACAATACAGTAATAATGAATTTTCCACATGGAAAGTATAATTTACTGCCATTTACTTTGCATCCTGATAAATGCAACTCTGTTAGTGCAATCATATAAAAATTCTTTGTTTTAAAGGTGAAATCAGTGGTAAGTAGGCTGTGAGAAGATTAAATTTCTACTGAATTTTAGATGGATGTCTTGATTGTTTGATTAGTTCAATAGCTATCTGAAATACACACATCATAATGGGGGTTAGCAGTGTGTGTCCTAAAAATTCCAACTGACGTCTTTGAAGTATAGAGTAATATATGAAGGGGAGGGGAACTGATGTAGCTGCAATAGCCACAGGCTGAGCATGAGGAAGACTGATGTCCAGTTCAGATTACTGTTAATACATGCTTGACCTGACTTTATTCATCAGTTAAACTAGAAATTTAGATTAGATTTCTAATCTTAATTTCTAATAAAAATTCAGTAATTATATTGCTAGAAACTTTTTTTCTGTGATCACCCGTGTTTTCCAATGGTGAGGCCTAGAAAATCAAACACATAGTATTTTAAGTCTCTATGAACTGACAGAGCTACCTAAGGGGGAAAACGATAATGTCTTAGATAGGAAAATGACCAATATATGCAGATCTTAAGAGAAACCAAAATTTACAAAGTAGAAAAAACTACATAACTCAAAATAGAGGGGCACACATGATTTTGTACTTGAAAGATACTATTGGGGGGTGGGTGGAAACAGAGAGAAAGAGGGAGGGGGGAGGGAGGGAGGGATGGAGAGAGAGAAGGAGAGAAAGAGAGACTTTTGTTATTTTTTAATACATATTTTTAACATCTTTATTGGAGTATAATTGCTTTACAATGTTGTGTTACTTTCTGCTTTATAGCAAAGTGAATCAGGTATACATATACATATATCGCAATATCTCCTCCCTCTAGCGTCTCCCTCTCACCATCCCTATCCCATCCCTCTAGGTGGTCACAAAGCACCGAGCTGATCTCCCTGTGCTATATGGCTGCTTCCCACTAGCTATCTATTTTACATTTGGTAGGGTATATATGTCCATGCCACTCTGTCACTTCGTCCAAGCTTACACTTCCCCGTCCCCATGTCCTCAAGTCCATTCACTAGGTCTGCGACTTTATTCCTGTCCTGCCCCTAGGTTCTTCAGAACCATTTTTTGTTTTTTCAGATTCCATATATGTGTGGTAGCATACAGTATTTATTTTTCTCTTTCTGACTTACTTCACTCTGTATGACAGACTCTAGGTCCATCCACCACACTACAAATAACTCAATCTCATTTCTTTTTATGGCTCAGTAATATTCCATTGTATATCTCTGACACATCTTCTTTATCTATTCATCTGTTGCTAGACACTTAGATTGATTCCATGTCCTGGCTATTGTAAATAGAGCTGCAATGAACATTGTGGTACATAACTCTTTTGATTTACGGTTTTCTCAGGGTATTCCCAGTAGTGGGATTGCTGGGTCATATGGTAGTTCTATTTTTAGATTTTTAAGAAACCTCCATTCTTCAGAGTGGCTGTATCAATTTACATTCCCACCAACAGTGCAAGACTGTTACCTTTTTTCCACACCCTCTCCAGCATTTATTGTTTGTAGATTTTTTGATGATGGCCATTCGGATTGGTGTGATGTGATATCTCACTTTAGTTTTGTTTTTTTGGTTTTTTTTTTGTTTTTTTGTTTTTTTTTCAGTACACGGGCCTCTCACTGTTGTGGACTCTCTCGTTGCAGAGCACAGGCTCCGAACATGCAGGCTCAGCAGCCATGGCTGCTCCGTGGCACGTGGGATCTTCCCGGACTGGGGCATGAACCCGTGTCCCCTGCATCGGCAGGCAGACTCTCAACAACTGCACCACCAGGGAAGCCCCTCTCACTTTAGTTTTGATTTGCATTTCTCTAATGATTAGTGATGTTGAGCATCCTTACATGTGTTGGTTGGCAATCTGTATATCTTCCTTGGAGAAATGTCTATTTAGGTCTTCTGCCCATTTCTGGATTGGGTTGTTTCTTTTTCTGATATTGAGCTGCATGAGCTCCTTGTAAATTTTGGATATTAATCCTTTGTCGGTTGCTTCATTTGCAAATATTTTCTCCTATTCTGAGGGTTGTCTTTTTGTCTTGTTTATGTTTTCTTTTGCTATGCAAAAACTTTTAAGTTTCATTAGGTCCCATTTGTTTATTTTTATTTCCATTTCTCTAGGAAGTGGGTCAAAAAGGATCTTGCTGTGATTTATGTCATAGACTGTTCTGTCTATGTTTTCCTCTAAGAGTTTTATAGTGCCTGTCCTTACATTTAGGTCTTTAATCCATTTGGAGTTTATTTTTGTGTATGGTGTTAGGGAGTGTTCTAATTTCATTCTTTTACATATAGCTGCCCAGTTTTCCCAGCACCACTTATTTAAGAGTCTGTCTTTCCTCAATTGTATATTCTTGCCTCCTTTATCAAAAATAAGGTGACCATATGTACTTGGGTTTATCTCTGGGCTTTCCATACCGTTTCATTGATCTATATTTCTGTTTTTGTGCCAGTACCATACTGTCTTGATTACTGTAGCTTTGTAGGAGAGTCTGAAGTCCAGAAGCCTTATTCCTCCAGTTCCATTTTTCTTTCACAAGATTGTATTGGCTATTCGGGGTCTTTCAGGTTTCCATTACAAGTTGTGAAACTTTTGTTCTATTTGTGTGCAAAATGCCATTGGTAGTTTGACAGGGATTGCATTGAATCTGCAGACTCCTTTGGGTAGTAGACTCATTTTCACAGAGTTGATTCTTCCAATACAAGAACATGGTATATCTCTCCATCTGTTTGTATCATCTTTAATTTCTTTCACCAGTATCTTATAGTTTTCTGCATACAGGTTTTTTTTGTCTCCTTAGGTAGGTTTATTCCTAGATATTTTATTCTTTTAGTTTCAGTGGTAAATGAGAGTGTTTCCTTAATTTCCTTTCAGATTTTTCATCATTAGTGTATAGGAATGCAAGAGATTTCTGTGCATTAATTTTGTATCCTGCTACTTTACCAAATACATTGATTAGCTCTAGTAGTTTTCTGGTGGCATCTTTGGCATTATCTATGTAGAGTATCAGGTGATCTGCAAACAGTTACAGCTTTACTTCTTTTCCAATTTGTATTCCTTTTATTTCTTTTTCTTCTCAGATTGTTGTGGCTAAAACTTCCAAAACTATGCAGAATAATAGTGGTGAAAGTGGACAATCTTAGAGGAAATCATTTCAGTTTTTCACCATTGAGAATGATGTTGGCTGTGGGTTTGTCATATATGACCTTTAGTATGTTGAGGTAAGTTCCCTCTATGCCTACTTTCTGGAGGGTTTCTATCATACATCGGTGTTGAATTCTGTCAAAAGCTTTTTCTGCATCTATTGAGATGTTCATGTGGTGTTTCTACTTCAACTTGTTAATATGGTGTATCACATTGATTGATTTGCATATATTGAAGAATCCTTGCATTCCTGGGATAAACCCCACATGATCATGGTGCATGATCCTTGTAATGTGCTGATGGATTCTGCTTGCTGGTAATTTGCTGAGGATTTTTGCATCTATGTGCATCAGTGATATTGGCCTGTAGTTTTCTTTCTTTTTGACATCTTTGTCTGGTTTTGGTATCAGGGTGATGGTGTCCTCATAGAATGAGTTTTGGAGTGTTCCTCCCTCTGCTATATTTTGGAAGAGTTTGAGAAGGATAGGTGTTAGATCTTCTCTAAATATTTGATAGAAATTGCCTGTGAAGGGACTTCCCAGGTGGTGCAGTGGTTGAGAGTCCACCTGCCGATGCAGGGGACACTGGTTCGTGCCCCTGTCTGGGAAGATCCCACATGTCGCGGAGCAGCTGGGCCCGTGAGCCATGGCCACTAGGCTTGTGTGTCAGAGCCTGTGCTCTACAATGGGAGAGGCCACAACAGTGAGAGGCCCGCGTACCACAAAAAAAAAAAAAAGAAAGAAATCGCCTGTGAAGCCTTCTGGTCCTGGGCTTCTGTTTGTTGAAAGACTTTTAATCACAGTCTCAATTTCAGTACTTTTGATTGGTCTGTTTATATTTTCTCTTTCTTCCTGGTTCAGTCTCAGAAGGTTGTCCTTTCCTAAGAATTTGTCCATTTCTTCCAGACTGTCCATTATATTGGCATATAGTTGCTTATAGTAATCTCTCATGATCCTTTGTATTTCTGAAGTGTCAGTTGTTACTTCTCCTTTGCATTTCTAGTTCTGTTAATTTGAGTCTTCTCCCTTTTTTTCTTGATGAGTCTGGCTAATGGTTTATCAATTTTGTTTACCTTCTCAAAGAACCAGCTTTTCATTTTATTGATATTTGCTATTGTTTCCTTCATTTATTTCTGATCTGATCTTTATGATTTCTTTCCTTCTGCTAACTTTGGGTGTTTTTTGTTCTTCTTTCTCTAATTGCTTTAGATGTAAGGTTACACTGTTTATTTGAGATGCTTCTTATTTCTTGAGGTAGGATTGTACTGCTATATACTTCCCTCTTAGAACTGCTTTTGCTGCATCCCATAGGTTTTGGGTTGCCGTGTTTTCTTTGTCATTTGTTTTTAGGTATGTTTTGATTTCCTCTTTTATATCTTCAGTGATCACTTTTTTATTTACCAGAGTATTTTTTAGTCTCCATGTGTTTGTATTTTTTACAGATTTTCCTGTAATTGATATCTAGTCTCATAGCATTGTGGTCAGAAAAGATACTTGATATGATTTCAATTTTCTTAAATTTCCCAAGGCTTGATTTGTGACCCAAGATATGATCTATCCTGGAGAATGTTCCATGAGCACTTGAGCAGAAAGTGTATTCTGGTTTTTTTGGATGGACTGTTCTATAAATATCAATTAAGACCATCTTGCTTAATGCACCATTTAAAGCTTGTGTTTCCTATTTTATTTTCATTGTGGATGATCTGTCCATTGGTGAAAGTGAGGTGTTAAAATCCCCTACTATGATTGTGTTACCGTCAATTTCCCCTTTAATGGCTGTTAGCATTTGCCTTACGTATTGAGGTGCTCGTATGTTGGGTGCATAACGATTTACAGTTGTTATATCGTCTTTTTGGATTGATCCCTTGATCATTATGTAGTGTCCTTCTTTGTCTCTTGTAATAGTCTTTGTTTTCAAGTCTATTTTGTCTGATGTGAGAATTGCTACTCCAGCTTTCTCTTGATTTCCATTTGCATGGAATATCTTTTTCCATCTCCTCCCTTTCAGTCTGTATGTGTCCCTAGGTCTGAAGTGGGTCTCTTGTAGACAGCATATATATGGGTCTTGTTTTTGTATCCATTCAGCCAGTCTATGTCTTTTGGTTGGAGCATTTAATCCATTTACCTTTAAGGTAATTATCGATATGTATGTTCCTATTCCCATTTTGTGAATTGTTTTGGGTTTGTTATTATAGGTCTTTTCCTTCTCTTATATTTCCTGCCTAGAGAAGTTGCTGGTGGTCCTGAATTCTCTTAGCTTTTGCTTTTCTGTAAAGGTTTTAATTTCTCCTTTAAATCTGAATGAGATCTTTGCTTGGTAGAGGAATCTTGGTTGTAGGTTTTTCCCTTTCATCACTTTAAATATGTCCTGCTACTCCCTTCTGGGTTGCAGAGTTTCTGCTGAAAGATCAGCTGTTAACCTTAAGGGGATTCTCTTGTATGTTATTTGTTGTTTTTCCCTTGCTGCTTTTAATATTTTTCCTTTGTATTTAAGTTTTGATAGTCTGAGTAATATGTGTCTTGGCATGTTTCTTTTTGGGTTTATCCTGTATGGGACTCTCTGTGCTTTCTGGACTTGATTGACTATTTCCTTTCCCATGTTAGGGAAGTTTTCAACTATAATGTCTTCAAATATTTTCTCAGTCCCTTTCTTTTTCTCTTCTTCTTCTGCGACCCCTACAATTCGAATGTTGGTGCATTTAATATTGTCCCAGAGGTCTCTGAGACTGTCCTCAATTCTTTTCATTCAGTTTTCTTTATTGTGCTCTGTGGTAGTTATTGCCACTATTTTATCTTCCAAGTCACTTATGTGTTCTTCCACTTCTATTATTCTGCTATTGATTCCTTCTAGAGAATTTTTAATTTCATTTATTGTGTTGTTCATCATTGTTTGTTTGCATTTTTTCTTCTAGGTCCTTGTTAAACATTTCTTTTATTTTCTCCATTCTATTTCCAAGATTTTGGATCATCTTTCCTATCATTTCTCTGAACTCTTTTTCAGGTAGAATGCCTATTTCCTTTTCATTTGTTTGGTCTGGTGGGTTTTTGCCTTGCTCCTTCATCTGCTGTGTGTTTCTCTATTTTCACATTTTGCTTAACTTACTGTGTTTGGGGTCTGCTTTTTGCAGGCTGCAGGTTCATAGTTCCCTTTGTTTTTGGTGTCTGCCCCCAGTGGGTAAGGTTGGTTCAGTGGGTTGTGTAGGCTTCCTGGTGGAGGGGACTGGTACCTGTGTTCTGGTCAATGAGGCTGGATCTTGTCTTTCTGGTGGGAAGACCACGTCAGGTGGTGTATTTTGTGGTGCCTGTGACCTTACTATGATTTTAGGCAGCCTCTCTGCTAGTGGGTGGGGTTGTGTTCCTGTCTTGCTAGTTGTTCGGCATAGGGTGTCCAGCACTCCTGCTTGCTGGTTGTTGAGAGGAGCTGGGTCTTAGCATTGAGATGGAGATCTCTGGGAGAGCTTTCACTGTTTGATATTGCATGGAGCTGGGAGGTCTCTGGTGGACCAATATCCTGTACTCAGTTCTCTCACCTCAGAGGCACAAGCCTGACACCCGGCCAGAGAACCAAGACCCTGTCAGCCACATGGCTCAGAAGAAAAGGGAGAATGAAAGAAAGAAAAATAAAATAAAACAAAATAAAGTGATTAAAATTTAAAAAATAAAAAAACGTATTAAAATTTAAAAAATGAAAAATAAAAAAATGAAAGCAAGAAGAGATCAATCAAACCAAAAAAGAAATCCACCAGTGATAACAAGCACTAAAAACTATAGTAAAAAACCAACCAAACAAAAAATGGATAGACAGAACCATAGGACAAATGGTAAAACACAGCTATACAGACAAAATCACATGAAGAAGCATACACATACACCCTCACAAAAAGAGAAAAAGAAAAAAATATATATTTCTATATATAAAAAAAGGAAGAGAGCAACCAAATCTACCAATGATAATAAGCTCTAAATATTAAACTACAATAAACATAAAACTAGAAAAAAATTAGATGCAGAAAGCAAACCCCAAGTCTACAGTTGTTCCAAAATCCACTGCCTCAATTTTCAGATGATTCATTGTCTATTCAGGTATTCCACAGATGCAGGATACATCATGTTGATTGTGGAAATTTATCTGCTGCTCCTGAGGCTTTTGGGAAGTCTGAGGTCTTCTGCCAGGTTTCAGTAGGTGTTCTTTAGGAGTTGTTCCACATGTGATGTATTTCTGATATATTTGTGGGGAAGGTGATTTCCATGTCTTACTCCTCTGCCATCTTGAAATTCTCTATTTCTATTTGCCAAACTTTGCAAGCACTATTTCATTCAAAAGTCACAGCAATTTGAGAAATCCTAACAAGTCAATTGCATTCTTCCCAACAGTTGCTGATGCAGGTGTCTTGAATGTGACCAACTCTTGATCCCAAGGGCAAGAAGCATGCCTTTGGGTCAAACACAGAACACAAACACATGCAGAAATCATGCAAACCCAATGTAGCAAGTGAAAATGACAAAAACGTCCAGCTGATTGGAAGGCAGTCTGATGACATAAAATCCTCCTGGCCTTCAACCAACAGTCTGTCAAGAGAGAGATTTTGAGTGTAGTTGTGTTTTCCTGTTTCATATGATGGCAATCACTTCCAGTTTGGAAAGTAATCTAGATCTTACTCCTAGTTAAATTAGACATCAGGCAAGTAAATGGTTCTTCATCTTTTTTTTTTTTTTGTAGTATAAAAGGTGAACCTCAAACTCTACAGGTTGTATAAATATTGCACATTCCAACAGATAAGATTCATACTCAAAAACTTATTTTACATTATATTTTAACCTCTGTTTCAGTCCTCCTTGCATAAGTACATAATAAAGGTCTGATGGTGAAGGATACTCTCTTGTCCTATGAACTCAAAATAAACCAACCAAATCTCAGTTTTACTCACTTGGAGGAGAATCTACTGGGAGTATAATCTAATATGAACAGGTCATTGAAACTCAGGGAAAAGTAAATTGAAGTCAAGATCCATATGGGGGAAAGGAGCAGATAAGGCATAATCTTAGTGTGTGAGTCCATTCAGGCCACTATTAAAAAATAAGACAACAACAACAAAAAAACACCACAGACTGGGTAGCTTATAAACAACAGAAATCAATTCCTCACAGTTCTGGATGCTAGAAGTCCCAGATCAGAGTACCAGCATAGTTGGGTGAGGGCTCTCTTCCTGGTTGCAGATTTCTCCTTATATCCTCACATGGCAGAAGGAGCTAGGGAGCTTAATTGGATCTTTTATAATATTACTAATTCCATTCATGAGGGTTCTGCTCTCATAATCACCACACAAAGGACCCACCTACTAATGCCATCACCTTTGAGGGTTAGGATTTCAAACATATGAATTTGGGGGGGGACACAAATATTCAGACAATAGCACTGAAAAAAAGCCACATTATTATAACACTTCATGAAAACAACAAAGAAGGAATCTTAGAGTTGAGAAACTAGGAAAGTGTCTATCTTCCCCTTCTAAGAGTACAGGAAAAACATCTCACTTAAACAGGAGAAATATACGATGGCAGCAGACTTCTCTTTGGGAAAAGGCAAGGTAGAAGGTTATAGAGCATCATGCTTAAAGTACTAAAATATTTTTTAAAAGCCCTAACAAACTGGAATTTATAACCAGTGAAAATATTTCAAAAATTATAATGAAAAATTTTTGTCATACATACAAAAGTTGAAAGATTTCATCACCAGCAGACCTAAATCATAGGAAACAATAAAAAAGGTCTTTCAGGCAAAAGGAAACTAAAACCAGATAGAAATCTGAATCTGTATATAGAAGTAATGAAAAACATGGAAATGATGAATATGTGAGTATATATATAAAGTGTTTTGCTTTAAATATCTAATTGATTATTTTAAGCAAAATAATAACAATGTATTATGGGAGTTACAAGAAATGAAGATGTAAAATGTTTGACAACAATTGCTCAGAAGCCACAAGGAGAAAATGGAATCTACTATTGTACGGTTCTTATACTATATATGAAGTAATAATATACAACTGGAAGATCAGAATAAGTTAAAGAAGTACACTGTAAACTCAAAAACAACCACAAAATACCAATAAAACATATAATTGGAAACCCTTATGGTCTACCACTTTTGCCTCACACCATAAACAAAAATTTATTCAAATTGCATCATAGATCTAAATGTAAGACATCTTAAAATATAAAAACAAAAACTCTCACAGAATTTAAGAGATCCACAAACTGAACATTTTCAAAATTAGAAAAAAACCCTTTACTCTTCAAAAGAAACAGAAAAAAATTTAGAGTAGGAGAAATATTTGCAAAACTTATATCTGACAAAGGACATGTATCTGCAATATTGATATATAAAGAACTTCTTCAACTCAGTTATAAAAAGACAAACAATTTAATTAAAAAGAGAAGAAAGATTTTAACAGATACTTAATCAGAGAAGATATACAGATGGCAAATAAACTCATGAAAAGGTATTTAATGTTTTTAGTCATTTAGGAAATACAAATTAAAACCATAAGGAGGGAACATTATACTCAAACTTGAGGGGCTTATCTTTAAAAGCTTCACTATAATAAGAGTCAGCAAGAATATGGGGCAACTAGAAAACTCTTACAATGCTGATAGGAATGTAAAATGCTAGAAACGCTAGAAAATAATTTGGTAGTTTCTTAAAATTTTGAATATACAACTACCATAAATCTTAGCTATTTCACTCCTAGATATTTACCCAAGATAGATGAAATGCTGGACAAAGACAGAATTTTACTTTGATATGAATGACTGGAAAAACAATATAAAAAAAGTAATAATCAACTTAAAATAGTTTGTATTTCTGAGTTTATGACATGTGTAAAAGTGAAATTAGCAGAATAATAGCACAATGATTTGGAGAGTATTAAATGTTGTTATAATCTACATTTCTTGCATTATAAGCAAAATGGCATAATAAGCATTTAATGGATACTGAAGTAAGTTGAAGATGCATACTTTAATCAATAAAGCAATCATTAAAAAAAGCACTTGTAGCTAAAACAAACAATGAAAGAGTGAAAGTTGAATTTAAGAAGGCCTAAATAAATGAAAAGATATATTTTCATGGATAGGAGAAATTAATATTTTAAAGACATTATCCTCCATATTTTTAACAGTAGAATCAACATACTCCCCTCAAAATTCCTGTAGACTTCTTCTTTGTAAAAATTCGCAACTTGATTCTAAAGTTTATTTAGAAATGAAAATGATTTGAAATAGTCAGAAAAAAATATTGTATAAGAAGTACACATTTTGATGACTAAGCACTATCTGATTTCAAGATATCTATAAAGCTACAATAATTAGGACATTGTGGGATTGGAGCAAATGAACAGAAAAGAATGTCAGAAATAAATTCATACATATCATCTGATTTTCAATTAAGTTGCCAATTCAATGAAATGGAGAAAGAAAATGTTTTGCAACAAATTGTACTGCAATAGGATATCCACATGGAAGAGAAAGGAACTCTACCTTCTACTAAATACCAAAATTATTTTATGTCTAATATTAAACATCTAAATGTAAAGATCTAATATTTTAATCCTTCTAGCATAGAACAGAAGAAAAGAAACTTTCCAATAGAAGATATGAGAATGGAAGTTAAAAGGTTCTCAAGCACCTTTATTAATTAAGGAAATGTAAATTAAAATACAGTGAGATACCACTACTTACTAGAATTTCAAAAGTCAAAAAGACTAAACAAGGAAAGGATGTTCACTCTCACTACTTTTATTTAACATAGTATTGAAAGTCCTTGCCATAGCAATAAGGTAATAAAAGACATACAGTGAGAAAGGGTAAAATAAATCCATCCTTATTTACAGATGACACAATTATCTATGAAAAAAATCCCATGGAAATTACAAAAAATTCCTAGAACTAATGAGTTCAGTAAAGTTGCAGGATACAAGATCAATACATAGACATTTACCTTATTTCTATATTCTAGCAATGAACATGTAAAAACTGAAATTGAAAGCACAATACCATTTACAATTGAGCCAAAAAATTAAATACTTTGGTGTAAAGTTAGCACAATTATGAGAACTGTATGCTATAAATAACAAAATACTGATAAAATGAAATTAAAGAAGATTTAAATAAATGGAGATAACACAGTACATTTCTGGATTGGAACACTCAACATAGTAAAGATGCCAATTTTCCCCAAATTGATATATAGATTTAATGCAAATTTTATCCAAATTCTATCAAGATTTCAAGGTAGATATGGACAAGCTTAATCTAAAATTTATATGGAATCGGATGAATGGATAAAGAAGATGTGGCACATATATACAATGGAATATTACTCAGCCATAAAAAGAAACGAAATTGAGCTATTTGTAATGAGGTGGATAGACCTAGAGTCTGTCATACACAGTGAAGTAAGTCAGAAAGAAAAAGACAAATACCATATGCTAACACATACATATGGAATTTAAGAAAAGAAAATGTCATGAAGAACCTAGGGGTAAGGCAGGAATAAAGACGCAGACCTCCTAGAGAATGGACTTGAGGTTATGGGGAAGGGGAAGGGTGAGCTGTGACAGGGCTAGAGAGAGTCATGGACATATACACACTAACAAACGTAGTAAGGTAGATAGCTAGTGGGAAGCAGCCGCATGGCACAGGGATATTGGCTCGGTGCTTTGTGACAGCCTGGAGGGGTGGGATAGGGAGGGTGGGAGGGAGGGAGACGCAAGAGGGAAGACATATGGGAACGTATGTTTATGTATGACTGATTCACTTTGTTATAAAGCAGAAACTAACACACCATTGTAAAGCAATTATACCCCAATAAAGATGTTAAAAAATAAATAAATAAATAAAATTTATATGGAGCATTTATAAGAAAAATACAGTGGGATGAATCACTCTACCTGATGTCAAAACTTACCATATAGATATAGAAACAGGGGAGTGTGTTATTGGCTGAGGGATGGATACACAGATCAATGCAACAGGAAAGAGAGCCCAGAAATAGATGCACACAAATACCCCCAGCTGATTTTTTACAAAGTTGCAAAAACTATTCATTGGAGGATAGTCTTCTTAACAAATGCTGCTAGAGCAATTTAGAAATCCACAGACAAAAAATGACCTTAACATGAAGCTCTCACACTATACACAAATTATTTCAAAATTGATTATGAATTTAAATGTAAAGTGTGAAACTCTAAAACATTTGGAAGAATTTTTAGAAAAAGATCTTTGGAAGCTAAAGCTGGATGATGAGTTCTTAGACATGACACAAAAAGGGTAGTCTAAAAAAGGGACACAAGATAAACTGGACTTTATCAAAATTAAAAACTTTTGCTCTGAAAAAGATTTTGTTAAGAGGATAAAAAGACAAGCTACAGATTTGGGGAAAATATTTGCAAACCTATATATTTGCAAATCTATATATGTGGTTACATATGTTAAATCTAACATATGTAAAGGACTCTCAAAACTCAGCAATAAAACAACCAAAAAGATCCAATAAGATAATGTGCAAATGATGTGGAAACACATTTAACTGAAGAGTACGTATGGATGGCAAATAAGCATATGAAAAGATGTTCGACATCGCCTATTAGAATAGATAAAGTTAAAAAAAAAAGATAATACCGAATGCTGGCAAGGATGTAGAGAAACAATTGTGCATAAATTTCTGGTGGGAATGTAAAACGGTAAAGCCAATCAGAAAAATAGTTTGGTAGTTTCTTATAAAAGTAAATACACAGTCACTATACAAATTAGTAATTGCACTCTTGGGCATTTATTCCTGGGAAATGAAAGTTAAACGCACATTCACTCAGACATCTATATATGAAATTTCATAACATGTCTATTTATGACACAAAAACTGGAACCAGCCCAGATGTCCTTCAACAGTTGAATGGTACAGGGGAGGTATATGGTTTCTAGGCTAGGCCTGAGAATTAAATTGATATAAAACAGATTAATAGGAGAAAAACATACAAATTAATGTAAGTTTATGTGACACAGGAGCCTTCAAAAGGAATGAAGACCCAAATAAATGGTGAAACCTATGTGCTTTTATATTGAGTTGAACAAAGAAAGGCAATTGTGGAAAAGTAACTAAACTATGTGGAGAGGGTAAAGGTAGATAAGAATTATTTTAACAAGGTCTGGTTGTACAGAATTTTCTTGGCTTTATCACCTGTCAAAGAGTGCTTCATTTTTCTTGGTATAGGGAGGGCATCTTTCACACAGGATTTTTTTTTTATCTCCTTTTTTCAGGAAGAAAAGGGGAGATTAGAGTGCTCTTCTTGCATCTGCTGTTTTTCAAGTGCTTTAACTCAAAATAATCCTTATGCCAAACTGGCATATTTCAGGGTAGCATATTCTGCTACCCTTCAATGGTTAAAAAAACTGCCATATCTATATTATGGAATACTACTCATCAATAAAACAAAATGAACTATTGACACGTGCAACAACTTAAATGCATCTCAAAGGCATTATGCTTAGTGAAAAAGCCAATCTCAAAAGGTTATCGTTTATATATTTTAAATGGCAAAGCTATAGAGATTGAAAGCAGATTAGTGGTTGCTAAAGCACAATGCTGGGGTAGGTAGAAGGGTGCTACTAATAAAGTGTAGCACAGGGAAGTTCCTCTGTGGTTATGGAACAGTTTTGCATCTTGATTGTGGTTGTCATTACACACGGGATATTAACTGCATAGAACTTTATCTACACATGCATGCACACACACAGTTCAAGTGAGTGCATGTAAAGCTGACGAAACTGAATAAGGTCCGTAGTCTACTTAACAGTATTGTTCCAATGTTAATTTATAATTTTGATATTATACTACATTATGTAAGATATCACCATTTGAGGAAGCTGGGTGAAAGGTTCATAGCATTAGATTTACTCTTTTTGCAACTTCTTGTGAGCTTATAATTATTTCAAAATGAAAAGTTAAAGAAAAATGACTAAGAAAAACAATTATCAGTAAGGATGTAGAATTTCCTTGTCAGTATGGAACTCTCAAACCTTGCTAGTCATATTAAGAACACCACAAACACTTTGGGATAAAATATTGGCAATTTCTAAAAAAGTTAAATAATTAAGTACCTTTGCCTCAATAATTCTATTTCAAGAGAAATGAAAACACACACACACACACACACACACACACACACATATATATATATATATATATATAGAAGATTTCTACAATGACATTCAGAGTAGCCTTGTTCTTAATAGCCCCAAAATAGAAACAATCCAACTGTCTATCAACAGGAGAATGGGTAACCAAACTGTGAAGTATTCACACATCAGAATACTATTCAGCAATAAAAAGGAATTAACTACTGATACACACAACGACATGGATTAATCTTCAAAATATGTTAAGCGTAAAAATCCAGACACAATGGAACACAAACTGTATGATTCCATTTATATGAAATCTGAAGGCAAGCAAAACCAATCTTTGGTGAAAACAATTCAGAGCAACGGTTGCCCATGGGTAGGGAATTTTAATTTTAAAGGGGCACAAGGGAACTTTCAAGGAAATGGAAATGTTCTTTATCTTGTTTTGGTTGATGGTTACATGAATGAATGTTATCAAAACTCAATGAATGGGCTTCCCTGGTGGTGCAGTGGTTGAGAGTCCGCCTGCTGATGCAGGGAACACGGGTTCGTGCCCCGGTCCAGGAAGATCCCACATGCTGCAGAGCGGCTGGGCCCGTGAGCCATGGCCGCTGAGCTTGCACGTCTGGAGCCTGTGCTCCACAACGGGAGAGGCCACAACAGTGAGAGGCCCGCGTACCGCAAAAAAACAAAAAACAAAAAACCTCAATGAACTGTGTAATTAGGATCTATGCATGTTAATGTATCAAGCATAAGCCATAGTAAAGGAAAAGGAAAACGTGTTGGTTCAAAGTAATGGTAGTAACACTGCAAATGCTTTTTATTTTAAAATCAGGTGGAAAAAAGTCAGGAAAAACTTTTTGTCTAGTATGTTTATAGATACAGTAGAAACAAGTGAAGAAAACATACCTAAAATAACTGAAAGGACATATGTCAAAATATTAACAAAGGGTTGGACCATGGGTATCTTTTTCCTTTCCCTCTGCTTAGCCACCATTTGTCAGATCATGTGTTCTGATTTTTTCTTAACTAGTTTATTGAATGACCAAGACTCACTCAATAGGTTGTAATCAGAAATCAACTTTATCATATTTTCTATTGTCCTTTAAAACCTGATCTGGGATTATTTCTTTTTTTCCACTCCTGGTTGGACCCTCACACATGTCCCAGAGGTTTTTTGTTCCTCTTGGATCATAAGCAAATATTCTCTTTGTTTTAACATTAAGGGTATAATCCATATAATAGTTACATTATTTTAGTTCAGTCCAATGTAATAGTTAAAACTCTAAGTTCTAATTTAAAGTTTTTCCCTTCTCCCAGGTAGGGCCTGACTCAAACTAGAAACCTGGAACAGGGGTAGATGGGCATAGTACATGACTACTCTATTTTCTAATTCACCTCTTCCTTGCTTACTATCCAAGATTTCTGTTCCCTACAAAGTTTTTAGTGAGGAAGAAACATAAAGTGCAGAAAAATGTTAAACTAGCACTGTGGTCCTCTGAATATAGAGATGTAATATCATTGTTTTTTTCACTTGTGGGGTTCGTTTTGGAGTTCCATAAAAGAGACCTCTCAATGTAGATCTTCTAATGAGAAAATGCCTCTTTTTAAAATTGATTTCTTAAAATCTTCCTTTATCTGATGAGCTTTGGGTTTCATTGCAATATTGGAGTTAGATCATCCCACCATTGTCCCTTCTAAGATTCACCAGGCTGATTTTCTTTAAAAAGATCCATAGTTACTTCTTAAAAACATGTACCTTTGCCCCTTTTCAGAGGAAGTTCAGACTGCTGTAAATGGAGCCCTGTTTAATTTACAGCCTTGGACCAATGGTACTAGTTAGTCTCTCACCTTTAGCTTTTTCAGGCAAGTAACAGTCTTATGTCTCACAAACTTCATAAACACTTCAAACTCTCCCAGTGGTACACTGAAGCCTCTCTCTAACTTGCTTAAGACTTAAGAGTCTTCCTCTGCCCCATGCTAGAGCATGCACAGGACAATGCAATTCTCTCTAAAGATAATTTCCCTATCCATTTCCGTATTAAGTCTTAAATATTCTCCAAGTAGATGAAAATATAATGTTGAATGAACCTGTTTCATAATCCCGTAGCATTTGCTGAATACGAGGTCTAGTTCTAGAACCACCACATCTAGTCAAGAAAGTTGTCCTGCACAAAAAGACACCTAGCAGAGGTGTTGTTCAGCTTACCAAGCCTTGTGCTAACCCCCCAGGATGGGTTCCTCTGTGCTCCCACAGCACAGTATGCACCCCTCTTATCATGACACTACAACAGTATCATTTCTGGTTTTACTTATTTCTCTTCCTCACTAGATAGTAAAGTCTGTCTTTCCTCTGTGTATTTATAGGTCCTGAAAATGCTTGGCACATTATTAGATGACCAATAAATATTTGCCAAATAAATGAATAAACCTATTTTTGCCATATAATCTAATGAGAAAGTAGACTATAGTGCCCTGTTGCAATATTTCACCTGTTTTTGTGTTACTGCTTTATTTTTTTGACTTCTCTTGTGCACTGACAACATAGCAAGGACTTCCAAGATGGGAATCTAAAACATGGCCTCAGAGAAGGCATACAAATTAATTTAGCTCGTTTTGTTATAAAAAGCAGAACAAATATAAATTTCAATTTGGTCACAATCATTGCATTAAGGGAATCTTTAAAATGATTTCCGCAGAGTCAATTAAAAATGTCTCTTGTTATCTAGATTCTTAATTGGTTTACACTGTTTTCTCAGTTAGTGAGAAACTTCAAGAGAGACCCAGCAGACAAATACTGAATAAATTATCATATGTTAAGCAAAACTGTGTAAATGTCCTGAAGTGAATAAGCTGATGGTAAAGGCAGTTAAAAAGGAACATGGACTTTTCAATGGAATCTTTTAAGAAGAGCTCAGAGACCCTTTCCAATTTTTATGATTTGCTGAGCACAGATGGCTGCATAAAAGGCCTAGCAGTAACAAAAACTAGATTATTTCCTTCTTAGTATGTAAGTTCCACGTAATTAAAATTTAACAGATTTGTTGTGAAACATGTGGAGATTACAAAATGGTCTCGCTATATAATTTTTACATTTTAATTATCCTATAAAAAAAGCATAATAATAAACATAATGTTTAGGAATATTATTCTCTTCCACCTGGAAATGATAGATATTATTATTAGCACTTTAAATTTTCTTTCCATTTTGATAAGTACATTGCAATGAGAGTTTGATTACATCTGAGTAGTGTTAACAATTTTGCCTTAACAGAGGACAGTAAAATATTCACACATCACCACACCATAATAATAAAATAATGTTACATATCATTTTAACAAACTGAAAAAAAGCCTGGATAAATATATTTTCACAGGCACACTACTGTCTTTTCACATATTATCAAAAAAGAGTAGTTGAGGAATTTCTGGGTTCCCACAAGGTAAATTCAGCTACCAAAATCTGAATCTTTATATTACTATCAGAAAATCATGTATGATTATCTGTATCAAGAGGAATAAACTAAGTTCTCAATACCCCCTGTCTACAGCTTAGTTAAGATTTAGAGACTAGTACAATTTTTAAAATACTTGTAAGTGTGAACTAAGCATTCCAAACCAGTCAAACATGTTCAGGGCCCAAACCCGAGAAGAATAGCAGATAGACCATATGGAAAACAGGAGAAAGGAGCCGGGAACAAAGAGAGCAGAGGTAGAACCAGAAAAGTATCACTTCTGGAAAAAGAAGATTCCTTTATGAGAGAGAAAATGATTAGAAAAATCTGAAAACTGATATATCAGAAAACTGGATAGTTGTGAATTTCAAGAAATGGTCATAGAAGTGTGCAGAGCCAGAAGTAGCAGTCTTGAGAAGACACCACGTCTGCAAGAAAAAGATGGAACTTGGAAGAGGGATGCATACTTTGGATGCTTTGTAGAGAGAGGAAAAAATGAAACAGGGAGAGGAAGGGAGAAAATGGACAGATGAGGGTAATTTAAGGGTCCTAGAGAAACAAAAGTAAATGAAAAAATCAAGCTCTACCACCTGCATAAAAATATGCCATTGATTTTTTAAAAAGCACTTCATTTAAAATTAGAAACCTAATGTATAAACAAAATGCCTTAAATGCATCAAATATTACTGGTCCTGAAGAAGTAAGATATTAAAAACAGAAAACACAAATATATTAGTATGAAACTATTTTATAAAGAAGAAAGTGATAATCAAATTATTCCAGCTAATAAAAATTATCTGGAAACATAAACAAAAACAAGATAAAACATGAAGAACTAAAAAACTATAATGAGTACTCTAATGTGAATTTACATTCAGAAAAAGTAAATTTCAGATATGAAATAAAACCTCTAGTCAGAAATTCAAAACCTCAGGTGCAAACAAACATACAAACAAAAAGAAATGAGAGGTGATCCAACTCAGGAATGAAGAAAAAAGAATAAGAAATAAAGATCATCATACAAAGTGCCCAAGGGAGAATGGATTCAAATAAATATCCAATAAGAGAAAAAGAAGAAATAAAAATGACCAGGTACCTGATAATGATCAAGTAACAACTTCTCCAAGAAAAACTGTAAACTCTGTACACAAATCAGTCACAGGGGAGTGAACAAAAGCAGAAAGATTTTTCTAGAGGGTCCGTGAACTGAGAAAGGCAGATGTACAGTGTGAGTACCCTATTTTTACTATTTGTAGCATGAGAGGTGGTATAGTTGGTGCTTTATAGGGAAAACTCAAGGCTTTCTGACCTTGGGAACAAGAAGATTGAGTTTGGAGCAACCATAACATTGGAAAGAGAGATCAGGGAACCAAGAAAGCAAACATCCAGAGAGTAGATCTTTATATCTCCTAATAACTCTGGCTGATGCTCCAGCCACACATGTGCAGAGTATATTCAAACTAATAAGAACTAATATTAAGAACTATTATATGAACTAATATATAAACTTATTTGCTATATAAGAAACAGAGTTTTCAGCTTGAACCCAGTGATCTTAATTGCCTACTAAAACAAAACACTCATCAGAGAAAAATAAAAGAACACAGAGTCTTCAGAATTTAGCTTTCATAATATCTTGGATACAATTCAAAATAATATGAAATTAGGGGAACTAGGAAAATGTGATTCCTTTTCAAGAGAAGAAGATAATCAGCTAGCATAACCCCCAAGATCTACCAATGATGAAATTAATAAACAAATATTTCAAAGCAGCCGTTATAATTATCCTCAACAGTGCAAAGTTGCACACTCACAAATAGCAAAAGATAGTAAATCTTATCAAATCAACAGAAATGTTTTAAAAATGGAAATTGTAGAGTTAAAAATAATATTAGAGATTTAAAATCATATTCTCTGGATTGACTTAATAGCACAATGGCACTGACAAAAGAGTCTGTGAACTCGAAGATACATTGATAGAAATTATATAATCTGAAGAACAAGTGGAAAGGACTTTTTTGGGGGGGGCATGCGGATTGTGGGATCTTAATTCCCTGACCAGTGATTGAACCTGGGCCCTCTGCAGTGAGAGCACAGAGTCCTAACTACTGGACCACCAGGGAATTCCCAGAAAGGATTTTAAGAAATGAACACAAGAGAATGGAAAGACAAATCACACTGGGAAGAGATATTTGCAAAAGATATATCTGATAAAGGACTATTATAAAAAATATACAAAGAAGTCTTACAACTCAACAATAAAAAATAAACAAACCTGCAAAGAAGACATACAGATGGCCAACAGGCACATGAAAAGATGCTCAACATCGCTAATTATTAGAGAAATGCAAATCAAAACTACAATGAGGTATCACCTCACACCAGTCAGAATGGCCCTCATCAAAAAGTCTAAAAATAATAAATGCTAGAGAGGGTGTGGAGAAAAGAGGGAACCCTCCTACATTGTTAGTGGGAATGTAAATTCGTACAGCCACTGTGGAAAGCAATATGGAGGTTCCTTAAAATACTAAAAATAGAGTTACCATATGATCCAGCAATCCCACTCCTGGGCATATATCTGGAGAAGACTCTAATTCAAAAAGATACATGTACCCCAATGTTCATACCAACACTGTTTACAGTAGCCAAGACATGGGAGCTACCTAAATGTCCATTGGCAGAGGAATGGATAAAGAAGATGTGGTATATATATATATATATATACACACACACATACATAAACACACACACAATGGAATACGAATCAGCCATAAAAATGAATGAATAATGCCATTTGCAGCAACATGGATGGACTTAGAGATTATCATATTAAGTGAAGTAAGTTAGACAAAGAAAGACAAATATCATATGATATCACATGTGGAATCTAAGAAAATGATACAAATGAACTTATTTACAAATAAGCATGTGTGTGTGTGTGTATATATATATATATATATATATATATATTCAGCTGTACACCTGAAACATTGTAAATCAACTAAACTTCCATTTAAAAAGTGAAAAAAAATAAAACAACCCAAATAAAAAATGGGTCAAAGACCTTAACAGACACCTCACCAAAGATATACAGATGGCAAGTGAGCATATGAAAAGATGCTCCACATCATATGTCATGAGGGAAATGCAAATTTATACACAATGAAATACCACTAATACACACCAATTAGAAAGGTCAAAACCTGCACAAAGATGTTTATAGCAGCTTTATTCATAATAGCCCAAACTTAGAAGCAATCACAATGTCCTTCAGTAGGTGAATGGCACATCCAGAGTATGGAATATTATTCAGCACTAAAAAGAAAAGAGCTATCAGGCCATGAAAAGACGTGGAATAAACTTACATGCATATTACTAAGTGAAACAAGCCATCTGAAAAGGTTGTATGCTGTATGATTACAACTATAAGACATTCTGGAAAAGGGAAAACCATAGAGAAAGTAAAAAAATCAGTGGTTGCCAGGGTTAGGGGGGAAGGAGGGATGATAGGCAAAGCATAGGACTTTTAGGGCAGTGACACTATTCTGTATGATACTAAATTGGTGTATACATGTCATTTTCCAAACCCCCTTGGTGCTGGAATATATAGCACCAAGAGTGAACCCTAATATAAACTGTTTTTATCTAGTTCCTTTTTAAAATTAAAATAAACTGTGTACATCTATTATTTTCCCTAATTCAGTTAACAATTTTATTACTAATGTTTTGAATTCTTTATCCGGTAATTGTTTATTTCTGTTTCATTATTATTTTTCAGGGATTTTCTCTTGCTATTTCAATTGAGACCAATTCCTCTGCCTTTTTATTTTTGCTTCATTGTCTCTGCCTCTATAAATTTAGGTAAAACAGTTACCTGTTGTGATTCTGAAGGGGTGAGCTTATGTGGAATCATCCCTATACAGACTGTGTGTTCTCAGTGCCTTTGGTAGGAGAGCTGGATTTGATATGGATGCAAGTCACATCTTTCCTCAGAGTGTGCCGGCAGCTATCACCTTGGTAGTGGGTGGGGCTGGAGATGGAGGGACTAGAGCTGGAGGTGGGTGTGAGGCAGGTCTTCCCCTCTGCTCAGTGGCTGTCAGAACACTATCAGAGCTGGGGTCTGCTCCCAAGTTGCTGGAGTGTAAGCCTTAAGGGTCAGGCCCACGCTGGCTCTGTTCCCTTTAAGTGTGTTTTCCTCTCTCCCTGCACTGGGACCCTTGCCTCAGAGTGGGAAAGTCTGAAGCCACTGGGGCCCTTGTGGTCTCTCGGCTCATGTCAGCCACAGACAGAGGTCCAAACTATCTCTGATGTGCTGCCTACACAGGCACCCACAATTGTTTCCCTCACTCAGCTCAGGTGCAGCCTAGGGTGCAAGTCCCCTTTGTCCCTCACAGCTAATCACTGCCTCCAGCCTCCATTGCCCCAGCAGGGCAGGTGGGTCTTGCATGGAATCTCAGCATGTATTGGGAGGTGAGCTGTGGTGGAATGGCTGCTATCAGAGATCTGGGCTGCTTCTTTTTTTAATATAGTCCACTACCTGCCTTCTAAGGAAGGCAGGTCAGATTAACCACAGCAGGTTTTTTTTGGTTTTTTTTTGGCTGCATTGGGTCTTCATTGCTGCGCGTGGGCTTTATCTAGTTGTGGCGAGCAGGGGCTACTCTTTGTTGCTGTGCACAGGCTTCTCATTGCGGTGGCTTCTCTTGTTGTGGAGCACGGGCTCTAGGCACGCAGGCTTCAGTAGTTGTGGTTCGCGGGCTCTAGAGAGCAGACTCAGTAGTTGTGGCACACGGGCTTAGTTGCTCCGCGGCATGTGGGATCTTCCGGGACCAAGGATCAAACCTGTGTCCCTTGCACTGGCAGGCATATTCTTAGCACTGCATCACCAGGGAAGTCTCAGAGATCTGGGCTGCTTCTGATGCACTGCTTGAGTAAGTGCCAACAGTGACTGCTGCTGCACCACCCTGACTCCGCCATGGAAGCAGGTCACCTCTGCATTCCAGATCCAGTGGGTTTTCTTAGTTGTAGCCACCCAAGATCAAGTGCACTCATGCTGTGACATGGAGTGAGCAGGGCCGGAGTCTTTGCTTGGCTTGGGCTGTGGTGCACTGCAAGGTAGTCACAGGAAACTCAGCAGCCAATAGAGCAGACCTCTTCCCACCCTGTTACAGGAGCAAGCCAGAGAGGTGTGCACTTCTCAGGAGTGGAGTCCAGCCTTCCCACTGCCCTCATTTTAGTCCCAGCAGTCCTCCAACCAGCCGAGGGGGCTTGTCTCCCTTGTGCCCATTTGGACTGGGGCACCCAATCTGTGGCTCTCACCACTCACTCCCCAGGATGAGTGTCCATCTATGTACTCTCCTTCTTCCTCTGTCCCCTCCCAGGGGCATAGGTCCTGACTCAATAGCTTTTCTTTGCTTCCTGCCTGATTACACATGTATCTTTCATACAGCTTTCGTTGTACAAGAGTCCTTCTGTCAGTTTCCAGTAAGAATTGTTCCACATGTAGATGTATTTTTGATATGTTCATGGGAGGAGGTGAACTCCACACCTTCTTACTCTGCCATCTTGATCAATCTCCCCTAATGTAAACCATGAATTTTGGGTGATAATAATGTGTCAGTGTAGAGTCACTGATTGTAACAAATGTAACATTCTGATTTGGGATGTTGGTAGCTAGTATGTTGTTACATTTTTTATTTTCTGTGTATTATGATGTTTTGAAATCTTAAAAACCTTTCTCCCTGGGGAGAGAATGCTACTCCCTGGGCTAACCAATTCTTAGAGATAGTAAAAAGCTCAACCAGGAGCATGTCTTTGGTATAGAAATTAATCCAGAGCCACACCTCTTCTATCTGGTCTATATACCCCAGTAAGCAATATTCCTCTGTCTTAATCATCACAGGGCCAGGTACCAGGCAACCAGGGACCATCTCTTTGGCTTAGAGCCCGCCAAAAGTTTAGCCAATCCTAAACTGTTTTCCTTGCCTGACTTGCTTTTCTTGTGGAAACTCCAGTAAACTCTGTGGTTTAGGCTGTCCTCTTACTCATGTGCTTTCGGCCTCCTGACTTATGCTAGTGCTCTCCCATGTGTCCCTGAGTTATGTGCCATGTCTGCTGTTTCCAGGACCTGTGAGTATAATAAACTTTGTTTTCCTGAGCCTCTCCTCTATTTCCTCTTGTGCCACAGATGACTGACTGTCCCCCAGAAGAACAAAGAAGAGTGAAGGAGACTCTGCTTGTGTAGGGGAAGGGGATATATGGTAACTCTCTGTGCTTTCCATTCAAATGTGCTATGAACCTAACACTACTCTAAAGAAAGTTTTTTTTTTTTGTTAATGAACAGATTCTCAGAGACTTGGTAGTTAATAACAATTGGACTAAAGTATATGTAATTGGGGTCCCAGAAAGAGAAGAAAGAGAAAGTAAGGCAGAAAATAAATTTGAACAAAAATGGCTATAATATTTCTAAATTAGATGAAACATGCAAATTTACAGAATCTGGATGCTAATGGAACTCCAATCAGAATAAACATTTAAGTAGTCCTTGTCTGGGCATTTTATAATCTAATAGTTGAAAGTTGAAATAAAGAAAATCTTGAAAGTAGCAACAGGGAAATGGCATATTATGTACAGAAGAGCCATGATTCATTTAATAATTAGTTACTCATCAGGAAGTATGGAGGCTATAAGAGAATGAAAATATTTAAATTAGTGAATAAAAAAATAAACCTGCCAAACATATTTTCTTTTTCCAATGAAAATATCCTTCAGTAATGAAGGGAAAATAAAGACATTTTCAAATAAAAGAAAAACAAAGGAATGTGTTGCCACTAGGTCTGTATTGCAGGAAGTAGTAAAGGAAGACATTCAGGCAGAAGGAAGTTGATACCAAGTGGAAACTTGGATCCTCAGAAAGGAATGAAGATCACTAGAAATGGTAAATACAAAGATAATTTTTCCTTTAAATTCCTCCAAAACACGTATGACAGTTTAAAGCAAACTTTATAACATTTCTTATGGTATATAAGCTATGGTAATGTAATATATTTAATAGCTAAAACATAAAAGATGGGAAGGAGATATATTGACCTTTATGGCTTTAAGGTTTCTACATTTTATGGAAAGTCATGCAACATTAACTCTAAGTAGATCGTGAAATGTTAAGGATAGCTATAATCTTGTAATATACTTTTAAAAATGCTGTCTTAGCCCAGTTTTGAGGCCCTGGTTAGAGGCAGGTCAGTTCCTTTTCTTGAGCAGCCAATTAAGTTCACACTCCTTTACCAGTCTCACACTTAGGACCAGTATATACCTGTACTACTCGCCCCAGGGCTAGATACCAGATAATCAGAGACAACCTCTCTGCCTCAAAGCCAAGTGAAATGATTTAAACCAGCCAATCTTAAACCTGATTGTCCTGCTTCACCCTTTTCTTCCCAAAGAAACAATAAAAGTGCTTTCCCACAGTTTCCCTTTCTCCCTCTGCCTCTAGTACTGCCCGAGTGGTCCTGTGTATGTTCTTCTCAGGGACCCATAAGTATAACAAACTGTAAAATTCTTTCTGGTTTCACTCCTTGGTGTGCATCTGGCCTCACCATACCTTACCCAAAGTAATATGGTTACAATAAATCCCTAAAGGAGTCACTGAAAAAAAGGAAGCAAGTAAGCATAGGAAAAAAAAAAAAAACGAGAGCAAGCCAATGAAAAAATTTAAATGGAATAGTAAGATTTAGTCAAATAATATAAAAAAGACAGAAAAAAAGGAAAAGAGTTAAAAAGCAGAAAGGATAAATTGAACAGAAATGTTAAAATGGTAAACATGAACCTGTAGAACCAGTATTAATTATTAAACTTTAATGAACCAAACACTATAATAAAAAGACATATATTATAAGAATGCATGAAAAAACAAGACTCAACTACATGCTGTGTACAGAAGACACATCTTACATATAAAAACATAGATTGGATGAAAGTAAATGGATTAAAAATGTATACCATGCAAGCAGTATGCATGAAAAGGCTGAAACAACTGTTTAATATAAAACAGATCTAAGACAATAAGTATTATCAAAACTAATATGGGACATTTAATAAGGATTAAGGAGCTGATTCATCCCTATGACTTAACTCATAAATATGCATCTACCTAATAACAGAGCTATGGAGTTTATACTAAAGCAAAAATTCATAGAACTAGAGAGAGAGAAAGACAATGACACAATCATAGTAGGAGATATTGTCAAGAGTACGAAGATCCACCTGACAATCCCAAGTAAGGATTCCCACCACATGGAGGACATCAAAGATCATAATAATGCCAGCACCCAGAAGTAAGAGTCCACAGACCCCAGACCACTGCATCTTCTGTGGGTTCGGATTCACTAAGGAAGACTCAATACCAAGGCACTGGTTGGAAAAACACTTTATTCACAAAAAGGAGAAGAGTCAAAGCAAGATCAGTGTCTGTAGTGTATGCTGGTCTCCCATGGCCAGCTGGTCCCTCCCAACACCCAACACAGGGCATGCCCAGCAAAGACCCCATTCTCTTCTAATGGGAATGGGCTAGCCAGGTACCATATGACACACACACTTAAGCAATGTAAGGAAGTTCACTTTGTATCCAGGAGAGAGGAAATGTTGTTCCTAATAAGGAGGAAGACTCTGGGGTCAAGTGACAATTCATCACCCATCTTCCTTACAGGGGAATGTTTCAGAGAGGGGTGGCAGGTCATGAAATGGCTGCTTCCCCAACACAAAATATCTATTCCAATAAGAACAAAAAGCTGCCCCTTCTATGATGGAAACAGCGTGCTGCGATCAACCTGCCACCAGGTGGCTGGCTGATCACCCAGAGGAATGGTGCCATATTGAAGACTCAGTATTGATCTCTGCTGCTGGCAGATTGGACACTCAGGTGGCCATAGCCATGGCAGGTCACAGGATGGCTGCTTCCCCAACACATACTAACACTACTCTCTCAGAAACTGGTAGAACAACTAGATAAAATCAGCAAAGACATAGAAAATATGAAAAACACTATCAACTGCTTTGAACTATAGCCAACAACTGCAGAATACATTCTTTTATATGCACATGATGTAATTATCAATCTAAGGGCATAAAGTCAATATCAACAAATTTAAAATGATTGATATAGTACAAAATATGCTTTTTGACTAGAGTGGAATTAAAGTAGAAATCAGTAACAATAAGATATATATTATGAAAACTCCAAATTTTTGGAAATTAAAAAACATACTTCTACATAACCCTGGGTGAAAGAAGAAGTCAAAAGGAAAATTAGGAAATACTTTAAACTAAAAATAATAAAAATATGACATGGAAATTTGTGAGATGCTTCTAAAGAAGTAATTAGTCAAATACAGTTATAGCTTTAAATGCATATATTACAAGCAAAAAATATCTAAAACCAATGACCTAAGGATCTATATAAAGAAATTAGACAAAGAAGAAAAAAATTAAACCAAAATAAATAGAAGGAAGGAAATAATAATGATAAGGGCAGATATCAATTAAACAAAAATTAGAGAAAATTAATGAAACAAAGCTGGTTCTCAGAAAAGATCAATAAATTTGATCAAGACAAAAAGAGAGAATATACTAATTACTAGTATCAGAAATAAAAGTGGGAAAATAACTATAGACATTACAAACATTAAAAGAATAATAAGAGGGGCTTCCCTGGTGGCGCAGTGGTTAAGAATCCGCCTGCCAATGCAGGGGACACAGGTTCAAGCCCTGATCCAGGAAGATCCCACATGCCATGGAGCAACTAAGCCTGTAAGCCACAACTACTGAGCCTGTACCCTAGAGCCCACAAGCCACAACTACTGAACCCACATGCCAAAGCTACTGAAGCCTGTGCGCCTAGAGCCTGTGCTCTGCAACAAGAGAAGCCACCACAATGAGAAGCCTGTGCACCTCAGCAAAGAGTAGCCCCCGCTTGCCACAACTAGAGAAAGCCCGCGCACAGCAACAAAGATCCAACACAGCCAAAAGTAAATAAATTAAATTAATTAATTAAAAATAAAGAATAAAAGGGGATATTACAAAATGTTTTCCTGCCAAGAAATTTGACAATTTACATTAATTGTCAACTCCTTGAATAACACCAATTACCAAAACTGACACAAGAAAAAATAAAATATTGCATTGCCATATACAAATTAAAGAAATTGAATTCATAATTAAAACCCTTCTGTCAAAGAAATTTCAGGCCCAGGTGGCTTCATTACTAAATGTCATTAAACATTTTAAGAGAAATAATAGCAATCCTATACAAACACTTTCAGAATATAAAAAAAAATGAATACGTATCAGCTCAGTTGAGAAGATCATTATCTCATTAATATCAAAACCACACACAGACAGTACCAAAAAAGAAAACTACAGATCAGTATTCCAATGAATATAGATACAAAATTTTTTCAGAAAATATTATGAGACCATACCCAGCAACCCCAAATGGTTTGAACCTAGGACTTCAAACTTATTACCCAAAAAATCAGTCAGTGCAAATAACCATATTGATAAAATAAAGACAATAAAACATATAATAATTTCAGTAGATGTAGGAAAAGCACTGTACATCCAACAGCCACTAAAGGTAAAAATTCTCAGAAAACTAGAAATAGAAACATCCTCACATTGATAAAAGTTATATAAAAATTACCAACAGCTTTTATACTCGATGATGAAATACTGACTGCTTTTACCTTAAGATGGGGAACAAGGCAGAGATGTCCGCTCTCAGCACTGGTATTCAGCATGACATTATAGGTCTCAGTAACTGGAATAAAGTAAGAAAAATAAATAAAAGACATTAGCAGGGAATAATAAAATTATTTCTGTTCATAAAAGACATGAATGTTTACACAGACGTCCCTGAGGAATATACATGACATGTTCATATGAATAAAATCTTAAGGAAATTATGACAGAGCTATTAGAATAATTTAATTTAGCAAGGTCAAAGTATACAAGGTCAGTATGCCTTTTTTGAAATTAAACATTTTTGTTCTTTCAAAGATACAATGGAAGAACATGAAAAGGCAAGCAACAGATTTGGAGAAAATATTTGCAAACATATCTGTCATATCTCTGAAAAAGACTTAAATAGAATATATAAAGAAAATATTAAGATGATAAACCAATTAATCAGCAAAATATTTTAATAGACACTTCATCCAAGAAGATATATTAATGGACAATGAGCAAATATAGATGCCACCACTAGGCATCAGGGAAATAGAAAATGAAAACACAATATTAAAATATTACACACCCACTATAATGGCTAAAACTTGAAAGACTGACAAAACTCAGTGTTGGCAAAAAGATAAAGGAACCAGTCGGTGGTGGGATTACAAAATGGTAAAATCTCATTGGAAAATAGTTTGCCACTTCTTTATGAAATTAAATATACATTTACTGTATAATTCAGCAATCCCATTCCTAGGTGTTTACCCAAGTGAAATAAATACATACATTCACAAAAGACTTATATGTGAATTAAGACTTCATTATTCTCAGCTGCACTATTCATAATATTCAAACATTTGAAATAACCTCCATGTCCATCAGCTGGTAAATAGATTTTTAAAAATAGAGTAAATCTGTGCTATTGATATCTACTCAACAATAAGAAGGAATGAACCACTGATACGTGGAACAATATCAGGTGAATCTTAAAAGGAATCTGAGGGGGGAAAACATATAACTATTTGCATGGAATTCTATAGAAGGCAAAAATATAATGTCAGAAAGCATATTAGTATATTAGTTGGCACATGGGGTTGTGATTTTGGGGATGAAATTTAATACAAACAGGACTAAGGTAACCTCA
This sequence comes from Tursiops truncatus, assembly GCF_011762595.2. Lineage (NCBI taxonomy): Eukaryota > Metazoa > Chordata > Mammalia > Artiodactyla > Delphinidae > Tursiops > Tursiops truncatus. The sequence continues at coordinate 32,896,626 of NC_047055.1, forward strand.
TGGTATGATGGTAATATTCTACATTTTGATTATGGTCATTAGTCATTATAAGATTGTATAAAACTGTATATCTAAAAATGGAGCATTTTATGTGTTTTTATAACTTCTACCTCAATAAAGATGGGCAAAAAAAGCAGCCAAGAAAATGAAAACATAATAATGAAGAGATAAAAATTATGTGTGAATTGATAAAGCAAATAAGCAAAGAAAATATAGCATGCTTATAATTTGGG